>NW_027176240.1:2730142-2760142 GCF_023055335.1 Clinocottus analis | reverse complement strand
CTCCGGTGATTAAAAATCAGTTGTGCTCACAGGACGCGGCCGTTACTGCGAGTGTACGGACGGCCGTATCGGGTTCTCCTTTTAATAGTGCGAGGAAGATCCATCCAAATTAACTGAAGATTTCTCAATCAAGAGATAATGAGAGCTTAATAATAAGCAGTGTTCTGGGGTGATGGGTAAGGGTGAACAGAGGCAAATTATTCGTGTAGGTCAGATTCCTTATTTAGCAGTATGAGGTGTGTGTGTGTCTGTGTGTGGTGGGTTATAAGATGCTAGGTGCTGATAGGGCTCCAGGGATCCTAAATAACTCTTCAGTAATTGGCTGTTGGGGGATTAGTTTCCATGCGAGAGGCAAAATTAGGTCAAGAATGAAGCCAGTGAGACGAGGTTGTCAACAGGTTGACTAGAGGGTCTTAATCAAAAAGTTGATGAATTCATAATTGGTTAAACTACCCTTCACAAGCTACAACTTTGAGTAAGTCCTCGATTCAAATTCCTTCATTTGAAACCACAACCGGGGTTTGACGCGCCACCGGCAGACCTGGAGGGCCCATGAGGTTTTTTTTTCGGTCGCCACAACTGTCTTTTTCCGCGCGTCTGACCTGCCATGAAACCGGTAAAATTGGCCCTTTTTTCCGCCGGGCTCATGACATTAGAGAACCTTGCCCGTCTTGTCTGTGTCAACGCCCCACACGCTTTCTGACAAAAAGAAATGAACAATTAGGAAGGAGGCCCACTGATTCTTGTGAGGTATTTTTGTCCGTGGAAGACACAACCCCCCTCTCCTCCTGCCACCGACCGGCTATTTTAAATACATGCAGAAGGTGGAGTTACAGTATTCTGCAAAGCCACTTTTTGAAGGTATTTACCATGTTTCCTCTCTTCATTTCCCTTTGATTTTGTGCTTTATGGACTGGCACGGTTGGTACATGAGTATACATATTGGAGCGTGAAGATGAGCGCTGTGTGTGTGTGTGTGTATGTGTGTGTGTGAGCGATTGGGCCAAAACCTGCTGGAGGTAATGACGCTTTTGTTGGCTTTTTCCTGTGACAGGCGGGGTGAACGGTCGTCCCCGTCGTGACAGTGACGGTTGATCCCCATTACGATGACCTTGAGTTGATGGTGATGGTGGAAGCCCTGTTCTGGAAGTAATACAATAATAATCACTATCCATGTTTGCTTCCACTGAGTTCTCCGCCGTGAGCCCTGTTTTTCTCTCTTACATGTTGCATGTGCAGGAGAGGGATGAAGGTCATTATTCGTATACCTTGCTTCTGTCTATCTGGGGAGAGGGATCCTCCTCTGTTGCTCTCCCTCAGGTTTCTTCCCTTTTTTTTCGTGTGAAAGTGTTTTTGCTATCTTTATTTAGGGGAGGTTTTCCTGGTCGGATGTGAGGTCCCCGGACAGGGATGTCTTGTGTGTACAGATTGTAAAAGCTCTCCGAGGCTAATTTGTTTTTGTGCTTTTGGGCTGTATGAAATGAACTGAATTCAAATGAGACTTTTTAGCTTTTTTTCCCACAACTCTGTGAAATTGACAACCTGAATGTTCTGCCTCTTTTCCCAAAAGTACAATACATACTGTTCTTGTATGTATGACAGTAACAACGATCACTGAATCCTCATTCAACAGCTTACCAAAGGTGATTTGATTTACTCGACTATACGATTACGAGAACGTTGTGCGTACGGCGTAACTAACACTACGGGGATTACAAAGTCAGCTTAGCATGACAAAACTACATCATGAACATGGATTCCCTCGACAATACCATGAACCATCGCCAACTTAACCCTTTTTTGAAGCTTTACTTGAGATTAAAGTGAAATGTGAGGAATGCAAAAGTCTTCCTGAGAACTGCTGCCAACTAGAACGAGAACAAGAGAAAACTTTGAATAGTGTAAGAGGGAAGTCGTAATACAACAATGCAATGTGGTGTGTCGTGACATGATACATTCGCCTTGCGGTGCCACACATTCTGCACACAGAAGACGCACAAACAAAGGCCAGAACAACAAAGCGCTGCAGCGTCTTTCTAAGCACTTGCTCTGCAACACTAGTTATTATTTTTATTTTTTTTCCCCCCAACATAAAAGGACTTCCCTTCAGACACGATTTCATGCTTGGACCCGGGCTGTGCTGTGTTTTTTGCTAGCCCTGGCGATAAGTGACATTTGGCGTCCTCTTCCCTTTGTCTTTAGTTGACAGAGTTGTCACAGAGCACTGTAGGTTGTTAAGCTCAACACTCGTCGCCCGTCAGCTCAGACGCAGCACGCACTCAAAGAATTGTGTCATTGTAAGATGAAAAAAACAACAAAAAAAAACAACCATCTTTTCAGTTTGCTGAAAATATCACCGCGAGTTTGAAACCATCGCTCACAGAAGGCAGACGTCAATCACCGCGGAAGAAAACCGTCCAATTTACTCCGCCCTACTGCGAAAGAGAGAAAGAGGGAGCGGCGCGGCGAGGATCAATAAAGCGTCGGGGCGCTGGATAACACAACCCTCCACTTCAATATCTGTTTTCCTTCTTTCATCTCCTTCGCGCTGCTTACTCGAGGAAAATGAGGAAGGAATAAAGAATCTGCTGATTTTCACCTTTGTGTCGAAGGCGCCGCTCGGTTGAAGTGGGGGAAAGAGGAAGCAGACATTTATGTAACACTTAATAAATTGATGATAAGAAAAAAAGAAAAAGAAAAAAGATGAATCTGGGCCCCTTTTCTGAACTTCTAACAGCAACATTGAAGTCCTTAGAAGACTTTCAAATAGCTGAATATGCTAAGGAGATCAACACCGAGATAAATCCAATCACTCGTGGGTGCAGGTGATGCAGTATTCATGATTTAATTATTGTTCTTCCGCTTTGTGAGTCCAGATCAGCGAGGGGAACATTCGGCTGAGTTTGAGCATTAACAAATTCACATTTCGGAGACCCGACAGTGGAAACCCAATGTCTCCAACAGTAGCCACCCAGAATTGCCAACTGGCAGGACAATGTATCAGACAGGATTAAAACACATGAAACACTCAGTTCCCCTAATCCTAAGCGACGGCATCCAATTCACATTTTCTGTATACGAAGAGATAAGATATACATTGTTGTCCCGAAGGGGACATTTCGCTCACTCATACATAATTATCTCATTAGCGGTAACTGTCTGGAAACAGGCAGGCCTTTAAAAAAATAAATACTTGGCAGGTGATTGGATGAACCATTTGTCAATCAAACTCTTACTGAAGCCAGTCAGAAGAAGAGTGACAATGGCCGCGTTTTCCAGATTCGATCATTCTTCAGGACTTAAGAAAGCTATGAAGGAGCGCTAAGATAAGGGTGTTTCCCAGACACGTTCTTAACTGTATTCTGCTGTTAAGCGTGTGTCAGGCTGATCTTACATTTCCTTCTTAGTGAAAGATCTTCTTAAGCTAAGAAAGACTCTGGGAAACACGTCCTTCTTTCACAGCACCCTTAAGAGCGCTCCTAAGAAGCTCTTAGCGCTTAAGAGCTTCTTAACGAATCCGGGAAACGCGGCCAATGTGTTTTTCATCAAATAAAGACTTTAGTGGTTGTTCTTTGCTCTTCTTTCAATGAAGACATACTCTTCAACTGTGATAAAACTGATGCTATTGTACCTCTTCAGGAGCTGGCATTGTTGTAAAGAACAAGCCCATCCTGGTCCCGCCAATAGCTCCTTTCAGGATACCAATTGGCCCTCTGGACACAGAGGCACTTCTTGAAGCCTGGCGAGATAGATTTTTGTGTGTGATATGTGATAACAGGGGTATTTGCGAGATCTGATGACATGGCTGATGTGCAAGGTAATCACAAAGCTGTAATCAGACGCGGTAATATTGATAATCTCTCTCTCTCTATGTGTGTGTGTGTGTGTGTGATAAGCATGCGTTACATGTGAGAGAGATGACCCACAGTGAGCCGGCCTGTGCCTTCTGATGACACAATTTCTTCGATGCATCACTCCATCAAGGGTAGCATGAGTGATTGTTGAAGCATTATTGATTGGCGGATGTTTGTGCCGATTGGACGGGGTAGTAGTTTGAGTCGTGACAGTGCTCGAGGGGCCTTGAAAAGGTTGTAGCCCGGGGGCTCGCGGTACTGTAATGAGGTCTGGGGTAAAGTAGTACCACTGTAGTGGTATCTAACTCCTAAAATACACACCTTGAATCTTTGTTCATTCAATGAAGCGATCAACTCCCTGGTATTCCTCAAACTATTTCCTCGAACAATGATCTAAAAATAACTGACTGCCATGTGGAAAAGGTGGGAGATTCCTTCTGAAGATGTTTCACTGCCCCTGCTAGCGGTTTGAAGACATCTCCTGTCTTTTTACCGGCGAGACGCGACTTTATCAAACAATTGGGCCCGAACAAGTCAAATATCTTCCTTTAAATTGAGCCAAGAAGAAGACACTTCCAGAGTAATTATCCATGATTCGTAATCCTTCACCACATTTCCTTGACATGCAGTCATTTTTTTTCTGATACCTTTTGGAAAGCATTTGAAAAATAGAGTGGAAACACCTCTGAAATTACATAATGGATGTCTGAGAATATATTTGCAAATTTCTATTCCCAGCTTCATTTCCCAATATTGAGTTAAACAGAAGTAACTTATCTGTGTCAAGTCATTGTGTTATTTCCAAGTGAAATAAGAGCTATAAACCAAAGAAATTGTCCTTCTAAAAAACAAACCTAAGCATTTGAATAAATCAATGTTTAAATATGCTTCGTGCAAATTAAATATTGCAGTTAGTCTGTTAAAAAAAATGTGAAGCCTTTTGAAGTCATAGCTTGAACAAAACATCTGCTAATTGTTCCACATGAACACAGGACGCTTTTCATTGCTGGCATCGCAATCTGTTCTCAATGAATTACTGAAAGAACAACTCGCGGAGCTAACAACAACCAACAAAACACTACTAAGGAAATAATCAATAACGCAATAAATTGGTGAAAATGTTGCATGGATACTGAAGGCAGAAGCTCGACTGCCTACATGGCTGAATGCATTCAGAAAAGTATATAGACTGTATGATTATCAGATGTGCCAAGTCCTCTCTCTCTCTGTCTCCGTCTCACCTCCCTCCCTACATGCGTGTGAAGCCATACACCGATGTTTTTCGAGGGGTTAAAGCGTGACGGTCCCGTGGGCAGGCCTGTAATGGCGTCCTTCACGGATGACATTCCCCCAGAGTGGCAGACTGACAGGCAGCCAGCCAGCCAGTCTGCTAGCCGGCCAGGCAGCCGCGCTAACTGATCACGAAGGTCTCCGGCAGGCTTTGACTAGCCTCCCTGATTATTGATTGGCCTTGAGAGCAAGAATAAAGACCAAAGGCACTTGGACCAGAGAATAAAGGACAGCAGCAAGTAGGGGACATGGTGTTTTCATGTGCAGAATGAAGGCTTGTTAGCTGTATCGAGTGTTTGAGATGTCAGTGGTGGTGGATAGGGGTAGCGGTTAGCTAACGGAGAACAGCGCCGTTTAACCCAGGCGAAGGCGGGATTACTGACTCGAACAGGCAATAGTTGTCATTCAGTTGGGGGTCTGTTGAGGTTTTCTAATTGAAGCACCTCCCAAGCTTTTTAAAAACTTTAAAATCAACCCTTCAGCTTGGACATAACGTCGTATCGCAGTGCGTTCACGTAACGCCGTCAACGTTCCAGGGACTGAAATCAGCTCATGAGGCTAAATCAGGTACATTCATGGGCTCAGGTGCTCGTGTTAATTAAATAGAGTAAAAATTAACATGTCAATGCACACAGTGGAGGGTTGGATGAACAAAGATGTCGTATCATGAATTAAATATCTGAAAGGGCTTCCAGAGAGATTGAGACCTGGGCTCTTTGAAGACCAGTGAAGTTCATCCAAATGTATATTTGACCTTTATGTGATTGTCCATTTCAATTTCCAAAGGCCTAATCACAGATTTACGTGTTATGTATTGTGAAAGGTAGAAACGAACAGCCTTAAAAAAAATATGCAGCATTCATATTCTCGCCCTACATCAAAGCATTCGATGATAAAAAAAAAACAGCAGTTTAAAAAAATGTGTAAAAGCGCAGATTAATCCTGAGAAAATGACATCCTTTGGTGCCACGGTCTTTGCGTTTCTGAAGTTTTAGAGCATCATAGGTAAACGCTGACCTCACTTTGCAGCATATTTTGTTAATGAGCATCAGCAATCAGCTGTGGTGAATGGAGTAAAATGTTCTCAGTGATTAACTCACTGGTCCGCCGGTTGGCTGCTCTCTCTCTCTCCCAGACTGTATATTTCAGGAGGGGTGAGTCTGTCATGGACACTTGATGGGAGTTAATTGAGGGAGACAAATGATTTACATGAAATTATTGGAGGTGACGTGTCTTCCTGGGTCACCTATGATGCCACTAAATGGTCCTAATGGACTAAAACATGGAAGCCAGTGGCGTGGCTACTGTAATTTCAGAGTGTGCATGTATTTTAGAAACATCCAGTTGTGGAATAGTCTCTGGCAGCAGTGGTAGCAGTCTGCGCCTGGGGTGTGATAATTGAAACTGTGTAGCTGATATTAAGATTATGTTCATGCTCCACATTGAAAATTGATTGGATAATTGATTTATTTTAATGCCAGGGCTGTGCCGTAATTGGTAGCACGCAGCGTAAGCCGTCAGACGGTGCACCCGGTGAGCCGTTCATGGAGAAACCATCCGAAAGATGTTAGAAACAAATATAAACGTATACAACATGAAGCTCCAGATGGTTCTCTTCCTCGCACATATGTTTTATTCCAGGAGTAATCCACTTCTCTCTCTCTGTCTCCCCAGAGGTCATAAATATATTACTAGACAGAGACACTGTGCCATATATACTACATACTATATCTCTCATATTGCAGCTCCTTTTGTGAGCTGCAGTATGAGGGATGCCCAAGTTACACATTTTAGCTCAATTGTAAAGATGTAAAGAAGTTACCACATGGATATAATTAGGCTCTCTCTTCACTGACTTAGTCATTCGCTGATATATCTAATGGTTCACAATTCTTTTAAAGAAAATTGTGATGAAATTTCCTGCGCATGTGTAGCAGATGAACACATTGTTTTCTGTCCACGTCTGCTCAAGATGCTCATTACGCCGACGATGCGCCGCTGTCCCATTTACCAGCTCCAGCACTCCAGAGAGGTAACAATTGTATCACATTTGCTGCTTGGATTGGTACAATGCTCCCGCAACTTGAGTACTTCTGCTGTCTGCGAGGCTTATTCTCATGCGCTAAGAGCGTCGCATGCTCTGCAAAGTGGACAGTGTGTGTGTGTTGCCATTTAAAAGTAAAGGAAAGTAAATCTCATAAGAGAGCATTATACCGACCGTACGCCATCTCATACCTGTCTGGCTGCCTCTATTGTCAATTCAACGTAGAGTGCTTTTTAATAAAAGAAAGGTAGATGTGGAATACGATTGTTTTTAAAACCTTCAATTACGGCAATTCAGGACTTTAAATAACGTAAAATCTGAAAGTTTGACGTTTGACATATAATGAACGTACAGGTACATTGTGCATTGTACCATGTGCAATGTACATTGTACCTCGGCGTGTGAGGCCAGAAGTGAACAAAGACCATCACACATTCCCTACAGGTCTCAATTACACTCGAATAAGCAATTTTCTGAACACTCAGATTTCCTGCAGGTGTTACAGTATCCGTGTCGAGTAAAGCCAGAAAGCAGCCAGTGGAGGTTATAAAGAACACACGCCACAGTCTTTGTGTTTAATGTATAACAATGTGTATTGCAGACTCGTGTCGAGATGTTCCCTTTGCTCTGAATACATTTCAAACACACATGTACTCTAGTCAAATGTAAAAACTGTCAAATTCGCCGGAGCAAATTGCACTTGTTTGGGAACACCCGGGTGGCCAAACAATCGTAGGACAGCTATATCTCCTCTTTCCTTTCATGGAGGATGATGCTGTGTTTCCTCAGCGCGCGGAGATAGTAACGCCAACCCCGAAGCGCCTTTCCATAGCATTTAAAGAATCCTACGAGCCTTTATCACGGCTGCCAGTTAGATACTTCTGGGTCAGTTCCCTCAGTTTGGATCCTCCATAATCAAAAACGAACGCACCCCAGGCACACTCAGCAAACAATCCCTCAGTAAATAAAAGGTCAAAAACACACATTCCTTCGGTGCAGGCCCATCTGTTTTCCATCCCATTCTGCTTATCTCTTCCTCTATACCCCCTCCACACACACACACACACTTACTGCGCTAGTGTGTTTTCATGTCTCTGCCGGTCTGCAGCCCACCATTGCAACAGCAGGGTCACCAGCAATTTCCTCCCATGAAAGCGAGGGCAACACTTCATTCGTTCATACGAGGACAAATAACAGGAACACAGGTGCAACTACCAATTGGTGCAACGCGTTCAGTCGTCGCGAGCTTTCTGCATCTAGCGTAAAGCAATCTGTGCAGTGATACCACGTTACAAGAGGGTAAATACATCTCACATTTAGTTCTCCGAAATGTCATCTGGTCAAACCTTTTGCACAGGTATTGTCCTGTTTTATAATGTAAATTGTGACACATCTTTCAATGGAAATGCCAACTAGATACAAAACAATAATAAGATACCTTCTTAGGTCATAATGTAGTTTGATTTAAAGTGAAAATGCATAATAACCCTGTACAAATATCTTTTTTTAAGTGACGATCTCCTTTCCAAGAGAACAAAATACAATAACACAAGAAGCGTAACAGAAGGAACACAATAAACAGGAATTTAAATGAGCTACAAGAATCACTAACAGACATCAGATAATAAAGCTTTCACATCTCCAAGGGTCCATTCGCGAGATAATGAGTACATGAAACCAGTTCGGCCCACATAAGAGGGTACATGAGGGACACCCAAGGTCAAGTAGTTACCGTTACAGGATTGCATACCGGTGTACTCTGACATTTGAAGGCTCTTACAAGTGAGGGATACATTCAGGAGCAATACCGCTCACCTTTCCCTCACATTTACTCTTTAACAGGGGTTTTATTTCCATAGCCGCTTCTTTTGTTTTAACATTAAAAGGCTCTCCTGTAGTAGTCTTTAAATGTGAAGCAACCTGATATCGGTCTGTGTACTAGAAACTAGTACAGACCTCGTGTGTAAGATTTAGTGTGAACGGCATCCATGTTAGGTGGTTAAGTTACGTGGCTACACTACTATGGCCACCGCCACCTTCACAAAAAATGTGATGAGGGGTTGTGTGAGTCTTTGTGTTTGTGTCTCTCCTTCCTGATGCAGTGTCTTATAATCGTGTAAAATAGCTGAATAATTCACGTTTACATATTGATAAAAAGGTAGACAATAATACAACCTTCCCCCCCTAATCTCCTAAATGCCAAACCTCCAACCCTAAACCAAACGGTAGCCCTAAAGCAACCTTTAAAGCAAGTCTTAGCCTTTCAAACAGCCCTTTGAAGTATTGATATCAGCCGAAATGTCCATACAGCCACACACACCTGTGACTTGATGTGACACTGCCGTTCATCCGATATCTTAAATTACATTTCTGTTCGCATTGCCTCAGCTCATGGAAGCAATGGCTTTTTTTTTTTTGCAGGAGCAGCAGGGTTGTAGCTGCAACGTCAGACGCCGGGTGACTATAGTGAGGGTATCATTATAGCACAGCGTGATCCAATAAAGATAACAGCACACCTCTCTCTCTCTCTCTCATACCCACTTTTATACAGCTGTCCAATAAATATACACCAAATCACCTCCATAGATAGCGAGGGCCTTTTGAGATAAGAGCCGCAGTCTGATGTGCGAACTTGAAAAAATACTTTAAATACCTCTTCATATATATATATATATATATATATATATATAATTATCTCACTATAGTACAAAATTATAATAGGGAAAAGCCTTGACTATAGAAGGAGGGTCGGCAAAGATGGCATGGAAGTACCAGGAATTAAAAAACTATAATATTTCATCATATAATATGAATACAACCTGGATGTAAAAACATAACAGACGAAGAGGAACTCCCACACTTGGAGAAATGCCCACATGTCAGACAATTGCGTCACAATTGATCCCCTTCTGTCATGACCGGTGGACAGCTGTTAAGTACACACTGTTCAGAACTACATCTGCCTATAATACCACGGTCACTATATTTTGCTTTGTTATATTTTGTAGTCAGAAAATGCAATCTCATGCCGAGTGAAACATATTCTCCTCGCGTTTGGTGTCGCTCGGCACGACGTGTTTGTTTGTCAGTCAGGACGACAATCTTCCACGAAACAAAAACCACTTAGTTTGATTCAGGGAGACAAAAAAACAAAAAAAAAACATTGAGGTTGGGCTTAAAATAACTACCTGCAGTTCTGTTTAGGCGAACAAACACACTGAGTGGAGTTGAAGGAAATCGGCCACAAAGGCACCACTTCACAACAACACCTTCGGACACACGTTGTCAAACACCTGCCTCTCGGCTGAGAGTGTTTGTGACCAGAAGAGACCGGGATGAGATCTGATACTGTGTGAAAGACGATCTGATGGAAGAGCTAAACTACCAAGACCCTCCGAGGTCCCCTGACTAACAAACACACACACACACACACACACACACACAGTACCAACAGTGGACTATGCCACCACACTGTGTGTACTTTAGTTTCTAGGCATTAAAAAAAGTATTTTTGAGGTATTTTCCCACAATATCTTCTGCAAATGTGAACACACACACACACGTCTGGACATTTTCTGGATTTTATGAATCATACCTAATTCCTCATTCACGTCTCATTATTCCTCGAGGCTCTGGCAATATTGTCCCGTCTGCATTCATACCAATGGAGCATATTTAATTGGATTATTCAGTTGCACCAGTCTGAGCGAGAAGCAGACTCATGCCCGTCCAACCTTTTCAGAAATCCGACTCTATATTCAGATACGCGGCGTCTCCAAACCGGTCAATAGAGCGAGGGATGGGTAAAAGGTAGAAGCCAGAAGCGGGTGGTGGGGTTTCGGGAGGGAGTAAAGGGGGAGGGAAGAAGATGAGCGATCATGAACGATGCCCTCTGTTGAGTAAAGGTGCAGCGGCTGTCCAATTCAATCCGATGCTTCTTTTTTTCGTGAGAGCCCCTCACATTTGTATGTGTGCGTACGCCTGTGGGCATCTGTATGTGTGCGCATTTCAATCTGTCTGTGTTGACTCGCGGGTGGGGGGGCAACCGGAGTTAAGCAATGAGCAATGTGTCAGCCACTGCATTGCAGATACTTGGCCCCGGCACAGATAGGCGTGTGTGAACAGGGCCCGAATAAGAATAACAGAACGTCAGTGTGTCGGGAGAGCTTGGCGGTCAACAACCCAACTCATGGTTTTAAAATCTGATACTGTACCCCGCCTCCTCCTCCTCCTCTTCCTCCTCCTCCCACACACACACACACACACACACATGAATGCACGCCAGTGGCTCGTTTTAAGCACACCTGCTCGCTGCAGATAGGCCCGCTACCACCGCTAATCTGTCTGTGTGTCAGGCGGTCCAGGCCCGGCCCATAAAGTCCACCCCCCCCCCCCCCCCATCCCGGCAAGCCGCTCCTTTTCCTGGTCTCGCACTCGCATTCGCGGGGCGCACCTCCAGGTTTTTTCGCCGGATAAATAGCGCCAAGTATCAGGCCTCTCGTCGCCGTCCCCTAGCCATCTGGCTCTGTCGTGGAGAAATTCATTACTCTCCAGGTGATAGCTCCAGCACGCTCTCTCTCTCTCTCTCTGGATTGGCTTTGTATCCCTGCAGGCTCCGTTCTGACACTGGAGATTACGATCACAAACTGGCTGCTAATGCGAATGTGAATGCTGCATCCAGTGCCGCCGCTCATACTAATATGCTGTGTCCCGCTGGTATTATCACTACTTCCAATTCTGCCACTACAACAAAATATACTCTTTCTACTCAGCACCGGCTTTTTGGATCGGATGACATCACATTATGTCTGAGTCCAACGTCAAACCTATTTGGCAAATCTTAATCCCTTAGCAAATCTGTTTTAGGATTATCTTGCAACAGTATTCAACTGCAGACAAGAGCTGATCACTTCTAATAACTAAAACAAAATGTTTTTGGGGCTTTTTTTGTAATCCACTTTTACATTTTGTGACGTGTCTACTTAAGCTTGCACCATGTCGTCTTTCTGTCTATTTCTTTGTCTATCATCTCTGACAATTTATGCTTTTTTTTACTTATTTGATTTCTGCAATTAAACTCAAACACTGTTTCCAGCGGGATGGGCGGGTTCGGTGGTGGAGGCAGAAAAGCTCCACACAGGATTTGGATCATTGCGATCGTATCCAGGTCAAGTGACTCTCGCGGTTACTTGACTCTGATTGAAGTACTTCAAGTAAAAAAAATCATACAGCATTGTGTGGTACCTCAATCCCACAATCCTCTGACTTATTTCTTCGAATGCAGATGTCTTCAGACTTTTAGAAGCTTCATGCCAAGAAACCAATGAGGGAAGGTTGGCATCTATCTGCTCGTGGAGGTTTCACCGCAAAGGTCGGGGAATTTATGGACCTCCTTAAAGCCGTGTACTCCCACTCCATGTCGTTTGCAGTCACACCTGCAGCTGGATGAAGCGGCAGACTTTAAAAAGAACAAGTGTGGACTTATAGGGGAGGATCTCCTGGCAGAAATTGAATGTGTTATTCATATCTTTGTTTTTGTTCGTGCTTCATCGCTTGAAACTGGCTCTCTATTGGGCCCACTTGTTTTTCTACGTTTCTACCCGTAGGCCACCGTTGTTCTTAAAGGTGTACGGTATAATTAGTATGGCGAGAGTACCTGTGAATATATAAATCAGGGGTGTCAAACATACGGCCCATGGGCCGAATCCGGCCCGCCACGGGGTCCAGTCCAACAGAAGAAAAAACAAAACAAAAAATGTTGTATTTTGAGTCAGGATTCAAACCTCTGATCCTCTGCTCGTAAGATGGACATGCAAACCATTGATCCACAGTCGCAATTGATGTGAGCACTGATATTATTGTGTTGGAAGTCGTTAAAAATGGATCACGTCATGAAAGTGGCGTCACGAAGCGAGGGAATCTGCAGAGAAGGAGAACCCCGGCCGATAAACAGAGCGCTGATGTCTGAAGTTTTAGTGTTTGTGTTTCTAATTATTTGTTCAAAGACCTTAAAATAGAGTTTATCATCCAAAAACCTTCACCAATGATTTAAACATTGAGAAACATTGTCGTTATTTATGCGTTATTATGCTGTGATTTCACTGGTCCGGCCTTTTGAGATCAAAATGGGCCGCATAGGGCCCCTTCACTAAAATGAGTTTGACACTTCTGATATAAATCAATCAAAAATGAACACATCCGCCATTTTCTAGCATTGTGTGTGAAATAAAATGTATTTGCGTCAAGTTGTTCACATCTGCGTGACAGAATGTACACGTGTACGGAGCGTGTTCCTCGCCGTCGGAGTGCGGTAAACCACTTCCACTTCCCACTAATTAGTTTGGGATGGCACTCCATACGGGAGACACTCCACGCCAACAGAGTTGAAGTGGGTATGGAGACGGTGCCGGGGTGGTTTCAGCAAAAAAAATCCCCCTGCGACACAGAGCTGCGTAATGCCTTTTTGCTAATTCGGCTATAACATTCAAGGCATGCTCATCTACAGTAATAATTCGGGGACTTAATGGATGCCGCTGTAATTATCCCTGTTTGTTCTCGCTTCTCTCCCGTGGTCCCCGCCATCCCCTCCCATGTCAACCGAGCACTTAATAGATCCGGTTTGTCTTTCTTTCACGTATATCTTTAAGCATCTTACAGTATCTACTGTAATAAATCATATGCCGCAGTGTCTTGGGACACAAAAAGCTAAAAATATGACCCAATTTAATCCCAAAACCGGTGGCGGTATATAATTCCAGTACTCTATCATCATACTTCCACCAGCTCAGTTACATTAGAGGAATAACTCTCCATCTTGTCAGCCGGCAGCATGAGATGCATGTACCTATAATCAGACTATATATATGCTGGCACGGTCCCCACCTCTGTTGCATCTGGCAGCTTAATCTCAATAATGTTTACATTTATTTAGTGAACTCTTTACAGCATGCAGCCACATTTCATCGTCTTTGGCAACGGCACCAGGTGGTAAAATACTTACTTTACCGCCAATGTCGGGAAACAACCACCCCTGTCGCTTACGCATCTGTTGTTTTCTCTATCTGTCACTTTTAAATGCTGCAGCAGTTAAACCACTATTCACATATTTGATGTCTCTTCCAGCACATATACACGTGCTAATGTCTCTTAATAGGCCTGTGATTCATGAACAGATCAAACGGCACATTTTTTAGGATCGTGGATTACCGATCAGAAAAGGCTTTTCTGTTTATTAAAATGGTGATTTATGAATGAATATGACCTCGCGTTTGCTTCCAGAAGAAGATATATACCTCCCACTTTCAAATTCCTCCATGAATCAATTTCTGAAAGCCAATAACACAGTGGTCGTGGTAGGAAAATGACAAAGAGGCCGACAATATTATTCTAAAACCTGGTGGGATTTTTGACTTGACACCCTACATGCAGATTTTATAGCGTCTTAAATCAAGCTCTACTTTAGCACCATCAGTATTGGAACTTCTTAGTTGACTTTAATGGTATATTTTATCATAGTTGACAGATTGAATAGGTTATTGCTCCACAGGGATTTACAGAAAATCCAAATATTGATCTTCTGATGAAGCCTGGGCATATGTGCAGCTCATGGGCTACGGGTGTAAATATAGTGCAACCACAGGCTGCGTATAAGAAGTGTCACCCATTGCTTTGTGATTTACAGTTTTGCAGCCTCCAGTTTGACATTTTGGCTGCGGCCATCTTGGTTTTTTTTTTGGACTCAGAATGTGACACAAGAGGGCGGAGCTTCTAGCAGGTAACCAAAAGGTCACAAATAACTTTTAACTGAAAACACACTGTAAAAAGGTCAAATTACAGACAAAAAAACAGACAACTACGAGTACAGACAATACCTATGAGCAACCTGTCAATCACAAGGTAGCCACGCCCTAAAGATTACCTTCCTTTATCATTTATTTTACTCTTAATGGGACCATCATTTACTAGATTAATATCATTTCTGTGTTGAGGACGACTTGAGACCATTAACTCATGTTTACAATGTTTACTGAGGGAATAATTTAAGAGATACGTAGAGTCATTTTCTCACAGACTTCTTTTGGCAACCAGACGCTACCTGTAATTGTTGCAGTGGAGCTGCAGCCAAACCATCGTGAGCATTAGTTGACCCTGCAGGCCAGCTTAAGGCCAGGAGTCTCTCTGATGCTGAAAAGGAGCAGCACAGCTCAGCAAACATTTTCTATTACAGTTGTCAAGATTATTCTCTTTCAACAACCACTGTAGCTTTTTACCATTTAAACAAACTTCTTATCTGCCCTCCACACGAGTATCCCCGGTTTTTTAAAGATGCACAGCTTCTTTGTGTGTTTAACTTGTACTTCAAATAAGCATGTCCCCCGGGGATGCAGACATGGTCGTTTTCGACTTTTCCAAAAAAAAGGTTTTCTCTTTTTCCGTTTAGTGCATCAGTAAGCAGCATTTTGAATATCCCTTTTTTCTTTCCGACGATCCTTCGACTCATCGTGTATTTCTCAAGCTCGTTACGCAGACCTGTGAACAAAGTTAGGTTGACCGCATGTCCGATCACCAAACCCGACATCGTCACACATCTGCACAACCACGCATCACTCTATCGCAGCTCAAACATATTCAGAAAGGGCCTTTTTTTTCTTCTTCAGACTTGCAAACAGACTTTGTGGATTACAAATTCCTTTATGCACAAACAGCGAGACAGATCTGTGGATGCTCTGCCACATATGTACCCCACACCCCCCGTCATGCTGACATGGAATGCAGAGTGAGTTTCTTAATTAAGTCGAGAAGAAGCTATTACTTTTGGGACGGACTTGATTGTCCTCGCTCTGCGGCACCATTGGCTCGAGGCTTCTAATCACATCATACAGAGAGAGAGAGAGAGAGAGAGACAGAGAGAGAGAGAGAGAGAGAGAGAGAGAGAGAGAGAGAGAGAGAGACAGACAGACTTCCAACAGTGAATGTGGTCTTTGAAATTAACTCTGAATTCATCTCAGTGTGTGGAGAGTCTTTAATATGTCCTGTAATCAGTTCATGCAATTGCATTAGCGGCGCATGTTGCACTGCAGAGCACATTTGAAGGGCACATATGCACAAACCTAACGATACGCAGGGCTTCGCTGTGATGGATTTATGCTCCTTGCCCTGGAAAAACAGTGACTTATTGATAAAAGGTACAGTTTTGAAGATGGCGTCTGTTGGTATGCAACAGCGAGTGACTCGCCTTTTAACAATTTAGCACCATATTACAATGAAGCGTTCCCTCTCAGCGCGTCTCATCTTTCAGAGCTGTAATTTCATTATTATTTCATTTTAAGAAGAACAAGCAGACAAACACACACATGGACATACTCCGCCTGAACATTTTTTTGTTTTAAGCAAACAGTTGGCTTCTCACACATGGAGCAGCAGCATTAGCATTCATTTGAAGCTGTGTGTTTTTCCATCTCATGAATGTAGGGCAAGTGTTGAGGCTTCTTTTAGCTTTGTTCTGGTCTCCACTAACGCCTCAGAAGAAGTGAATGGCGGCGAGATGTTACCATTTCTTCACTAGCTAGTCTCTAACTTTGTTTGGTTTTGCGTACTTTAGAACATATGACTTATACTTGCTATTAAAAAATGTCTATGTGTAAATTACAATACTTAGAAAGACGCAAACAATAAGGAGTAGCGAGCCTTGTGACATTGTGTATTCGTAACATAGCACAAAGCCACATTTAGTTTTTACCACTTGGAAATGTAAAACAAAATGGAACCCACAGTATTATACAAAATGGACGCCAAAGATAGGCATCGTACAAGGTGCGCGCTGGAGTGCTATATCTCAGGGGAATAACAACTTCTTATAAAGGAGGCTATCGCGTTTAGCTACATAAGAGGACGAAGGGATAAAGTCAAGTGCCCAGAAGCGAGTAGACGCTGGAGCACCATGTTTAAAACCAACCTCGCCTCTGTGAAACTTTTAGCTGTAAAGCTAAACCAATGAGAGGCGACTACGGCCAATGCACTGAACTTTATAAATCGAATGTAACGCTCAGTTTGGGGCACATAAGTTAAAGCGTAGACAGTTAACAATCGACAGTCAGCTGTTGATTCAGCCGTGACTTATGCTCCCTCAGCTGAGAGCTTTGCTCTGTGGCGCCTCTAAATTTTGTATTAAATCTGTTTTATTATAACTTACTGAATCCGTACCTTTCTTCGAGTACACTCAAATATGTTTTAACACAGCAGTACACGGAAAAAAGAAGGTGACCTAAACAGCCATTTATCACTTATGAAATATTGGCAAAGTACGGCCGTTCCTACTTTTATAACAATGCTGAAAAACATATTCAAGCTTTTATTTCAAATAGATGACATTACTGCAATGCTCTTTTTTCTTACTGGTCTTACGCAACCAAGTGAAACATGTTTTAACTTATTCAGAGCTGTGCTGCGAGACTTTTCACCAAAACAAAAAAGAAAGAGAGAGAGGGTATATGTTTACTCCATAGGCTCCCAGTGTCTTTTCAGTATAGATTTTACGGTTTATACGTGACCAAGAAACATGACCAGCACTTTCCCCCTGCACCGCTGTTGAATAGCTAACGCTGAGCTCACACTGAAGGTCCCCCAGGACGCCCTGGCACAGGGCCCCGGTCTCTGAGAGGCCACAATGAGGTTATGAAGTATGAGAGGAACGAAAAGTTATCACCGGACGCAGGCAGTAGCAGCAGCGGGAGCTAGCAGCAGCGGGAGCTAGCAGCAGCGCTAGCTGGCTACAGCAGGGAGCTAGCAGGAACAACCACAGAAGGTAGTAGCGGCTTATAAGCTAACGTTTACAGTAAACAATATTAGCAGCAGCGCTAGCTGGCTACAGCAGGGAGCTAGCAGGAACAACCACAGAAGGTAGTAGCGGCTTGTAAGCTAACGTTTACAGTAAACAATATTAGCAGCAGCGCTAGCTGGCTACAGCAGGGAGCTAGCAGGGACAACCACAGAAGGTAGTAGCGGCTTATAAGCTGACGTTTACAGTAAACAATATTAGCAGCAGTGCTAGCTGGCTACAGCGGGGAGCTAGCAGAGACAACCACCGAAGGTAGTAGCGGCTTATAAGCTAACGTTTACAGTAAACAATATTAGCAGCAGCGCTAGCTGGCTACAGCAGGGAGCTAGCAGGAACAACCACCAAAGGTAGTAGCGGCTTATAAGCTGACTTTTAGAGTAAACAATATTCGTAACATCTCTTTCCACGGCTTTATCGTTTCCTCAGCACAATGCAAGGCAAATGAAAAACCAAAAACATGACAGCCAATAAATCTCTCTTCCAAATTCTATAAAACACAACATTCTCTAACATAGCGGCATAATGTTGCAGCCTGAGGACCAAATAAGAGATAGTCAAGTCATTCTCTCCACAGAGCCTCCACCTGCAGGAGCTGCTGATCTCATCTTTATCTTCTTTTTTTTGTGTGTCCATTTTGTGTCTTTATCTAACCTTTGCTCTCTCCTTCCTCCTGTCTCTCTCTCTCGGTGTCCATCTATCATTCAGTTCCTCTTTATATTTACTCTTCATCCTGGTCTCCTCTCTCTCAAAGAACAGAATTATAAATCAAACAGGAGAGGCGCCCAGGGCACGCACTCTCTCACACACTCTCACAATCAATACAAACAACTTCATTGCCAGTGAAGAAGCTGTGTGATACACAAGCACAACCTTGTACACGAGCATGCAAAACAAACACATATTTGCGCCTCGCTTTTCTGTAGCTGCAGTGGCCCCTTAGCTCGCGATAAGAGAGCGACCCGGTGTTCGGAAGGGCAAGCTTTTATTTTCGTTAATGGGAAAACACAAGATGGTGGATTTTATTTGAGCTGTTAGGAATTCAGAACAGAAGCGACACAGTTGAGAGGAAGTAAGAAAGACAAGAGTGCAGCAACAAAAAGCACACACTTTAAATTTCACTCGTGATTTTTTTTTTTTTTTTGCAACCCCCAGAGGGGTTTTTTGTCTTAAGAAAAGATAATGAAGCTGAAATATTTGCTTCCCTTGGGTTTTCTTATCATGCATTTAGAATGAAGAGATTATACAATGTACCAAATCCAGCTTAAAAGAGAGCGACAACAAGCATCTGTGCATACAAGCTAAGGCACCACCCATTTTGAATGTCCTCAGCCGAGTGAATGGGCATCATCGGCGGTTATCGCTTGCGTTCATGTGCTTCAGAATGGCCTAAATGACCCTACTATGAGAATCTAAACGTTAGAAATAGCTTTAGGTTCAGGCAACACAACTGTTTTAGTTAGGTTGAGGAAAAGATCATGGTGTGGGTTCAAATAACTCCTGTTTTGTGACTTGCTGCAAGCTGTGTAACAAAAGCTCTTCAGACTACTTGGGCTTGTATTCTTCTCACGCATATTGGTGATCAATCATGTGAATAGATGGTAATAACCTGCTGAACCTTTAGGTGTAAAAGGCCCCTTCTCACCCACAACCATGAGGCAGATGACCACTGATAACGGCGATCCAATTGTCTGATAACATTAGAAACATTTAGTGTTAAGGAACTTTAGGAACAATCTATATATAATATATGATCTACAGAAGTGAACGTGACCATCGGTGAGAATATTCGCTGTTTCTTTACACTTATTCTATTCTTAATGCTTGAAATCTGGTGCAATTAGATAAAATCTCGCAGGTTCACCAACTCCTCCTGCTCACGACCTGAAGTCGTGGCTCCAGCAGGAGCTGGAGAGCGCCGTCATAAAGCCAATTTAATGAAGAGTACATGAAATATGCTGCAGTTTTCCACTCAGTACGTGTAACTCGGAGAGCTGGAAGCATCGCAGAAGGACTCACCTGCCTCTCTGTCCGTCTCTCATCTCGAGCAGTTCAGAGTAGATTTAAATACATCAACTCAGGGACAAACAATTTCAGTTTCAGGATGCGTTTCCCGTTTTTCTAAACGCACTAGTAACGTTCTGAATGGGGCACGGATGCATTATCTTATAGGGTCTATAAAACTCAATGAAGCAATAACTCACGATCACTCACTCCGGTCAGACCGCAGACAGATGTCATTTTAAGTATGCGGCGCAGGAAGTCGAAGCTTGTTTTATACCTGCCGCTATTTCAAATTGTTGTTAATGAGGTTTGGGAGTTTGGGGAGCTGCCGAGTCACGTTCTCCCTTCAACTCCGGCTGATTGGTCTGTTGGGTCGGACTCGCGGAGGAAAACTGAGCTGGTTGAGGCCGACGAATATTAAAGTCCCTAAAAAAAATCTTTGATGGCATCTTAAGTCATGTGATAAGCCATGAAACTGTCTTCATGTCTCCTGCTCCCCACCTCATTACCTATTTCCTTCTCCTTGTGGCCCTCCGTCTCCCTTTTTCTTTTCAGTCTCCTAATTCTGGTTTGACAATATATCTCCGTCGTTCTCTGCAAAAGCTCTGGATTCGATGTCTCACTTTTCCTTCGCCTGTACTCAACACACACATACACACCACATCATTAAATCCATGATTTTATGCAGGACTTTTGAGTGTCTCGAAATGTCCACCCCTCTTTTCCCCTGTCTTTATACTCCTGCACCAAGTACACGATCCCATAGCACACACACACACACACACACACACACACACATACCCGCCTTGTCTTTGCTCCGAGCCAGCAAAGGGAGGTGCCGGGTGGAGGAGATCCATCACGCTGACAGAGGCGGAGTGCCGCAGCCGGCAGAACAGCCATGTGTGCGTCTCCGTCTTTGGGGACGACCTTGTCAGTCAGTCATTCGTACAGGTGCTTTTACCAGAGGGTGATCACACGGAGCAGATTGATATTATTCTGCTCCAGAGAAGATCAAGGTAGAAGGCCTGTCTGTCACACTTAGAGCCATGTGGAAAAAGACTGAAACTTCTCAAACGCTTCTGTTAAAACCAGATCGTTTGGTCGAAATTTCCCAAAAAAGGAAATGATTGTTCATCTGTTTTGGATTAGACTACTTGTAGCTAATTGTCCCGCTCTGATTTTTGAAAAGGTCAATGAGGTAATTCAACATGCCCGTCAACACCGAGCCGGCTGGGAAACTTTCCTTATCCCAAACCTTAAGGCGCTGGATGTCCGACAGGTTTTGTCCTTCTCACAGACGGCGTGCAAAGTACACTCACCTGCTCGGCGACGGCGAACATGCAGGATGGATTACGCTCGTGCCGCGTTTGATTTTGTCCAAGGAACGTTACCGCCCATTCAGTGGGAATCCACCTGCTATCGGCCGCTTCTGCTTCTCGTTTCCTTTTTCCCTCCCGCCACCAGATGAAGTGGCTGAAGTGACCTCAACCCGCTCCTCCACCCACACACACTAAAACACACACTCAGAGTTGAGGTACCAAGGATGGAGACAGCCGAAAAGGACAGACGGAGGGAAGACGTTACCTATCGCATGAAACTCCATCTTGACTGCAAGCCATGCGTTCGTGTCCGGACCGATCAGCGTCCTGTGAGGAGCTACCGGCATCTATGAGGTTGTTTTTTGATGTGTGTGAGACGTGGACGACAAGGAGAGGCGACTAGTCCAAAAACTGAAAGAGGTGAGCGTAGATCGTCACCTCATGGCTGGAGAGTATTTCTTCATTGACAGAAGAACGGTGCTGAAGGCTTTTCTCGGCGTAAAAAAAGAGGTTTTCTACCGACTCGCCTCGGCAGGAGTTTGATTGACAGATGGTTCGTCCAATCATCTCGCCAAGTATTTCTTTTGAAAGCGCTTGCCATTTTCCCAAAAACAGTTTCAAATGACGGCTTCTCAGAATGCTTCTGTGTGATCATCCATCTGGCACGTAGACCAGTGAGTCATTTTCTACACCCTGATCGAAGTCCAGTGACTTATTATATTCATGAATTTCGAAGTTACAGGGTCCTGAGCCAATTATCTGGATAAATAATCTCCCAAAACTCATTGATACAGCAACTTGTGTCCTGTTAAAAGAGCAGATGGAGTATGGCATGGGTCAAAGCAGAACCCATCGCCATGAATGTGAAGATAAGATAAGATATATGAGCAAAATCTCACCCTCGAGGGGCCCAATCTTGACATTGTGGATAAAGATTTAAAAGGCGCGTGAGGTTTTCTGGACTGTTCAAGGAATCTCATTCCACGAGAACAAATGCTTCCACGGCAATGTCAAACGACTCTATTTGAACTGTACATATCAAGATCCCTTAATACGAGAGGTCCTGCTAGAGATATCCGGAGTGAAATCCACTCAGGTGGGTTTAATTTGCGTGCCTTGAAAAGCAGTGTCACAGTCTGAAGATCATGTATTTGCTGATGCTGAGAGGACGGGATAATTCCAGAGGCCACTGCTCGCCGGTGTGGAAAATCACTGTTTCGAAATTTCGCACGGAGAGGCAAAATAAACACACAGACATCAATCCATTACTCTGTTTTTCTTACGGGCGTTTTTTTTCCTTCTCACTCTGGTGAAATGGAGGTATCATTTTTCATAGCACGAGCGAACGCCTCATATTTTCTTCTTTTTTTTTCCTCCACACATTCGATTTCAGAAGAGGATTTTGCATCTCTCTCTCTCTCTCTCTCTCTCTCTCTCTCTCTCTCTCTCTCTCTCTCTCTCTGTCTCTCTCTCTCTCTCGCTGGTTGTTTGTGTCTCTCAGGATCTCTCTCTTCTATCTTCCCATATGAATAAGAGATGAAGACAATGATTGCTATTATTTGTAGACGGGGACACGCTGCTGGATGAATCACATGTAAATGAAACACTCACCTGATAAAGGCACGAAAAGCCAGACCAAAAAAAAATAGACTATCTGGTAAAAAAAAAAAAAAAAATCTGAATTATTTATTGCCAAGTTATCAAAGAGAGGTTTAGGCCAATAATTTAATGGGTCCCGGTCAATAAAACCATAAAGATTCACTGTTTTCTAGAACTACGGTTATTATCCCCAGAGGATAACCCTCAATGGTTCCCGTTAGAACATTTCTACCTGGAACCGTTTCAGAGGGTTCTACCTAGAACCAATCAGAAAGAGTTAAACATATATCTGTGTTTGGTATGTGTGTGGAAAAAGGTTGTATAGAGAAATCCTCTATGATGTAATGGTTCCCATAATCCTCTCTGGAGGTTCCATCTTTTACCTTTCCATCTACTAAGTTTGCTCGCAGGAACCCACCCAGGGACTTCTACCGAGAACCCTACATTTTCAAGGGTTTCAACCAAAACCAGCCAAAGGGCTCGACCAAGAACCCTTCGGAGGGTCGTGGACTGATGTCCCACAGATTATCTCACAGTTTTTTGGGATGATAATCCTTAAAGAACTTTCTCCCAGAAAGGGTTCTCTGGATGAAAGGGTTCCTAATGAAACAAAGAAGCAGATTCATCTTCCCTTTTGGAACCTTTCATACCCAAATTATGAAGAAATCCTTATTATTCTAGACTTCAAGTGACCCTCACATGTCTCTTACACAGACAGGAACAAACGTGGCTTTGCTGCGTGGTCACTACATTCTTATGAATCCTTTTTTTTAAAGAAGGAGCTTCCACTTCCAGCACAACACACCTTTCGTTTGCTGACGCAACAGGAAACGTCTCACAACAATGACATTTGGAGACTCCTTCCCTGACAGTTCCCGTGATTTTGCCATCTAACACAGAGCCGTGACATCACAAGCTCATAATGATAGCTTTTTAATGAGCTCATTTGAAGCCGTCTTAAAGGCGCAGTACGATCAGACATCGTCAATAAGTGTCTCTTATCATGGAACCAAAGCTCGGGTCAGATATTCCCATTTACACATCTGAACCCTGCCACATAGAGTACACACACATGAAGGGAGACACATTGCTATATATGAACACACACACACACACACACACACACACACACAGGAAACATATCTGATGGGCTATAATTGGATATTCTCCGCCATGCTTTCCTGGGCAGCACTCGAGAAGCTCGATGTCCGGTATCTCACATTTCTCATCTTTCTCACAAGTGGTGCCACAACACACACAAGAGTGTTTGTGCCTCTGTACCTGTGAGGACGCTCGTGGATTTATTTCATTCTGTAGTCCCAAACCTGGCCCTCAAGCCAACTCGACAAATGTCAGAAAGTAGAAAGAGATTGAAAAAAAACTCAAAGTAGATATTTGAAAATCGCCTCTTTGTGATTTTAATATATAGTATATATATAAAGTTAAGCTGGAACAAGTGAATGCTTGCCATTTTTGCTTTATTCATTATTTTTTTTGGCTGTGATTTACTGCAATTTCTTGGCAATTGACTCATTGAGGAAATGATTGTTCTCGTGCTAATCATAACGAACACTAACACCAAGACCAGACCCTCGAACCCAGAAGGGATGTCCTGACTTCCCAAACGTGTCCTCACTCCTACATGCACAACATCGTCCCTCACAAAGACACACACACACACACACACTACTCTGTCGCAGTGTGTCACATGAAAGCCGTCTCGTCAAACGCACACAACATAAAACAAACACAAAAAAGAACCCCCCACCATTTATCTCCAACGCTATTTCAAATCCTACGAAATTTGGACAAGTGCCCTTGTTGTATTTAGAGTGAGAAGAGCTCATTTGATGTTTTGTTCATTCAGTTCCACTTATCATAATCAAAGGTTACCAGCTGATTCAACAGAGTACGGAGCTGGCGTCGGTCCTAAACGGCCGTGATTGATTTCCTCTATCTGCTCTCCTCTGGCTGTGACGGAAATTAATTTGTCTTAGAAAACGATAGAGGAAGAGGGGGAAAAAGAGAGAGCCACAGAAGACCCGATGAGGAAGATAGGCGGGAGGTGGGAGGGGAGGGGGGGGGGGGGGGCGTCCACCCGTGTCGGACACGTGGACGCGACAGACATCGTGAGCCACATACGTGTCGGATGAATCCGACATGTGCAGGAGAGCGGAAGAGAAGGCAAAGGATTGTGGGGGAGGAGGAGGAGGAGGTGAATGGATGACTGGGAGTGAATCATGTTGTGCCATTCTCGGAAGTCAAAGGCCTCCGAGCAGGCGGGAGGAGGAAGTCAATGCTCTTTGGCAGCGGCAGGGGAATGGATCTTGAGTTAATTATCTTTGTCGGAGGCTGACTCTGGATGGCGGCACGCGAAACTGTGTCAGTCGTCCAGATCAAAAACGTCCGGTTGCTGCAGTTCGCGGTTCAGTTTTCCCGCCGCTTGATGAAGCCGTCAATCAACGGGAAAAGCCTATTTCACGTGCCGACGCAGGAGCTGTAAATCTCTGTTTGGTGAAGTCGGCGAACGTATTTGTGACCCCCTGCCATTTAGCTTAATTGCGATGGGAGATTTATGGATGTTTCGGGGGAGGGGGAGGGGCGGAAACCCTCCCGGGGTTTTGACAGGTGCGAGATTTTTAGCTCGCTTGAGTCAGCACCATTCCACGAGCGAATGATTTCCTCCACCGGCCGATGTAACGACGTTCATTTATTCCAAGCCAGCCTGAAGCAACGTGGGTTTCTAAGTATTTTTTTGCTGAACAGAAGAGAAACCTGCAACAAAAAAAGAAAGAAGACGACGATCAAACCAAAATAAATAAGAAAAAAGCCAACGAAAGTAGAACAAAACTGGGAAAAAAACAACAACTCCAACAAAGCGGTATAAACTCCAGCAGCGTGTCATGAAGTTCTCCTTTCATAGCGATAACGACTCGACAAACTGGGATTCCTGTCTTTACAAGCGGCCGCCGGGCTTCTGCAGCTGCTGATTAGTTGTGTAACTCCAGGAGGACATGAAGCGTGGCGTCCTCCAACGCCATTTTCAGATTCAGAAACGGGCGCGTGGATCTCGCGGCTGCTCGTGCTTTTCCTTTGCTCCAGTCCACTTTCAAGTCAAACTTGTCCGGAGGTTTCGTAAGCGAGTTACACATCAGATGCATTTCAAGTTCTTAAAAACATACATGCGTAAGAAATATTCAACCATTTTTAATCGGGAACAAACCGTATCTGCCACGAAATTACATCTCCATGCAAATCAAACAACATTCTACAATTGTGTTTGGAAAGAAACAAATTTTCTCAGTTTTAAACAGTTAATTTTAAACAAAGCGGCCACGAAATGACTTGCTCGGGTCTCGTAATGACATCATGGTTTTGCTTCAAATAAGTGTGTTTGCTATAGACGTCAATTGAGGTTTCGAATGGGACCCGAACAGCGGCCTCCTGGGTGAAAGTCCAGTTTTAAACACTTGGTTAATGTACAAATTGAAACAAAAGAGAATTCTGTAAATTAAATCAAGTGCATTTTATTTTTCAGGTCACCTCGCTGAAAGTCTGTGTACGTATGTTTGTGTTTCTTTGTTCAAGTTCAAGTTGTGATATGAACCCCAAATTAGTTCTAATACCTGTTATTTTATATATTTCTTTTCAAAATGTATTTGTTTTCATAAAAAAATAGATAAATAATATACCATATTTTGATCATTACTATGGAACATCCATAAAATAAATATTTTAGTCAAAAAACTGTGTCGTTCGGTTCAAAAATAGAAAAGTTATAAGCTTCATGCATCAACCTGCTCGGATTGGGGCATGCCGGGTATTACAATTTGCATTGATTTCTCCTTAAAAAAAAGCTCCGTGGTTTTTCATAAACAAAAACCACACACACACACACACACACACGCACACGCTGGGCAGAGGCTTGTGGTGTGTTTGCGTTGGAGTCTGCTCTATATATTGAAAAATCAGATCTTTAAAGCTCCAAAGCTCTGGAGATGGAAAAGAACACACTGATACATTATTCATCCGCGTCGTCCTCATCCAACAGAGGGATCCCGGGGGCGCCAAAGCATGTTGCAACGGCAAAGAAAGCCAACGCAAGAACGCTGTGTATGGGGTTGCAATTTAATATTCTGCATTTGATGTAGCGATCCAGATTCTCATGTCGGAGCAAATGTTTACAGTCTCCATGCTGGGTCGGTCTCTGCTGCGAGGACAGGAAACAGAGAAGTGTGTGTTTCAACCCAAAGTAGCGCTTAATTGCCAAAGGAAATCAAAGAAATTGACTAATGTACCTGCAGTCGATGGAGAGCTGTCGACAGGCAGCTTGACATCCAACTGGTTTTGTGTTTCCAACGGCAAGTTGGTGCCGTTGGTATCAAAATGAAACTCCTTTCCAGATGTTTAAACGTGACGATCTTCAGAGCGAGGCCATCCAAGCACCCGGAAGGATATTTTTGGACGGTACACAGTTTACTCTAAAAGTGAGACAGGAAGTGAGCAGGGAGAAGCACGCGTCACAGCGGGGGAGACAGGATTCAAACCCCCTGGAAAAGGGGCTTTTTGCTTTCAGCGGTGACAGCCGAGCCCCACGGGGGAGGACCGGGGAAGCGTCTGCAGGGTCTTGTGATGGCTGCTGTGTGACTGTGAAGCTTTGAGAGCGTCAACCCAACAGAAACAAATGTACATCATCAATAGTTGAAGTTGTAATACGGACATTTAGCCTTTTAGAAAAACAACGAACGTGCGCAAATGAGCCCCGATGAAGATTTTGGAGACCACGTCTGAAATTTCTCTGCACTAAACGCTCTGTGACTTAGTTCTGCTTCACTTGATCAAAGTCACGCTTTGCAGAGAGAAAGTTCACATGTTGGATGTTCACATGTTGGATGTTCACATGTTGGATGTTCACATGTTGAAAGTTCACATGTTGGATGTTCACATGTTGAAAGTTCACATGTTGGATGTTCACATGTTGGAAGTTCACATGTTGGATGTTCACATGTTGGATGTTCACATGTTGAAAGTTCACATGTTGTGTTTGTTAGAGTTTGACTTTACAGCTGCATCATTTCAACAAAATAATTATCCTGAAAGTGATTTTTTTTACTCGTTGGACCTGAAACCTTTTCATTTCTTTCTGTGTCTCATCTTCATTCACTCTGAACCAGAAACATACAGACTGATATTTACACATCTGAGCAACATCTCACATGTGCAGATTTTTATTATAACACCCAAACTATTCAATTCCCGAAAAAAGATTCAAAAATGTAAAAAAAAAAAAGTTAAAGGTGAAAATATTAAATCTGTTACTCGAAAACGGAAGAAAAAAAAAAGATTATTATTATTTTAAAAAAAGAAAAAGTGAATAGAAATTATATTTAACCCCGAACAACTTTTCATACACTTGTTTGTCGAGTTCCTTGTTGAATTTCTCAAAGCTCGAGATAAAAACTTGCATTATTAGGTTCAAATGCTTCTTTTTTTCAAATGAACAAAACTATTGGCGTCGATTTGCCTCCGTAGCCGGGTTCTTTGTGTGGCTCGTTTCTTTACTTCTTTCCTTTCCTCGAATATTGCCTCAAAAATATACTCACTTTGTTTGAATCCTAACAAAGTCACCTTCACATCTCAGTGATATTTAGTCATTATTTAGTCTCAGAAGTTGGTGAGAAGCCATGAATCAATGGCAACAATGAGTATTGCGTTGAAACACACACCAGAAAACATCTTTTGAAATAACATAAATACACACAAACTCTATATGAACAGCTTTTTAATGCGATTAAACACAAATAGATTTAGTTTCTTGTCAAATTAAAAGACACAACGATGGCACCGACGTGTTATTACTCTTCTTGAACGCAACTACAGTTGTCTTTGTTTCTTTTTTTCTCCTTTCCTCCGTTCTGTTGTTATTTGCTCGTCTCCTGCTCGTCTCCGTGCAAATGACAATTTATCTGTCCGGCATGTTTTCTTCATCTATCCTCGTCTCCATTAATTCTTATTTACGTTCGCTCAACGTCCACCTCGCTCAAAATAGACATCATTCTGTTTCCACCCATCACGCCGCCTCGCGCTCGTCATCCATCTTCTTCCCTTTCTTTCCTCCCAACTCTCTCAGAGGAAGTTGTTCTCCTTTCTTGTCGATCTGCCCTCCTCTCCCTCCTCGTGCTGTCTTATTGTCGTCGTCGCTATTTCCTCTCTGGTGTCTCCGTTTTATTTCTCATCTCTGAAAACTATCCATTTTTCTTCCAAACTTTTCTCATTTCCACTCATCCGTCCATTCAACCTTCTCCTCTCCCCGTCGTCCCGTTCAAATTACATTCGTATCAGTCGATTTTGGTGTCTCCAAAAGTGTGATTTCTGACTCCAGAAAACAAACGGATCATCCTTAATTACAATGTGCTGCCGCAGTGAGCGGCGTCCACTCCTTTCTGACAAATTTTTTTTTTTCCCCCTCAAGTAAAATGAATAAAAAAGTTTCAACCAATTTTTTTCCTCCATTTTGTTCTGAAATGTCAGCTTGAAAAGAAAATAGAAAACTGTGCCTCCGTTTACAAAGAGCTGCACTTGGCGCTGTGTTCTTTTTATACATACTTTTGACTCGACAGTGTTGTAGTTTGAAACTCTTGCTTGAAGTGGGGAGTTTCACCAAAATCAGAAAAAGCTTGAGGAACGTCGTTGTGCGAGTATTTTGGGGTTCGGCGCGCGAGCGCTAACCTTTTAGCTGCGATGACAATGCCTCAAATTGTTTGGAAAAAAATCTCTGCGGATTCTTTATCTGAACAAATCCAACAAGTATGGGTTGGACTCCAAAATGGTCGAATACGTCAATGACTAATCCTCGAACAGGAAGGCTTACTGCGGCTTCCAGGACGAAAAAACCCAAACAGTCACTTTAAATTTGGCGAGCATGCACATATCAATATAAAAATCACTTAGATCTTTGCTTTTTAGTAAACAATCCAAAGGAAACTTGCTTTTTTTCATCTCCTAATTGATGAAAAACCAGCAGCTCTGTCAGAAACAGTCAAATAAGAGCTTTTC
>NW_027176240.1:2512642-2725142 GCF_023055335.1 Clinocottus analis | reverse complement strand
TGTGTCCTCTTTCTCCTTTACCACTCCTCCACATTTCCAGTTTATGGGGGTTTGTGTGGCGCCTGCAAATTTGTATGCGGTCGGCGTGCGCGACGACGGCGGTTGTTTTTCTTTGCTTCTGCGGAGATGCGATGGTTTGCCCCACGTGAGCGGTGATGTCGAAGACGAACTTCTGGCATGAAGGAGGAGGATTTTTCTGTACCACTAAGTGTGCAGATGGCAGTTTGACCACCATGTTGCCTCTTACATGTAATAATTAGATCGCAAAAGAAAAAGCATTTTGTCTTGTATTGAGCATTCAAGACTATATTCTCTCTGCCAATGGATGGACTGTTGGATATATCCTACAGGTGTTTATATATATTTTAGGTGTTTAACCCTAGAACACTGAAGTCGGGTGATTTTCACCCGAGTGATTGTTGTTACGCAATTTTCATCGTGTTGCTTTTGTCTGAGTTGCGTGGTTCTTTCTATAACTTCATGCTTCTCACAGACGTTTCACCCGACGTTAGTGATAGTGTGACTACTCTTTTCTGGTGGGGTCTTAACATTGAGACTCATATGTCACAGGACATGTGGATTTCATAGCTCCATGTGGATTTCATAGCTCCATGAGTCTATTGACAGTTCCCTAATTTTTCACCCGATTCTGAGTTTTTTTTCAGGGTCTCCCCCATGATACCATTTTTTTCGATTTATGAGAAGTTCTATAGGGTAAAATAAAAGAAGAGTACTTCAACTTACGTTGTACTTTGATGAGAAGTATATTTAATCAGGTACATTATATCGGTTGAAATTCACCCTACGTTAGTGATAGTGTGACTATTTTTCACGTTAGTGTTTGAGGGTCAAAGAAGAAGCTGTGATATCCTGACTTTTAGTCTGTTTTGGGATTTAAGCTCCAAAAAACATTAATCTTACATATGAAACCCATCAATTTCTCTCAAATTCCAATTTTCTGTTTTAAATTTAACTTACCAACACTATAAAATAATATGATATAATAAAATCAATGATATCACTGGAGTTTTTTTCATTATTTTTAACTTGAAAAAGGTTCCTCCAGAGCCACACACTAGATTCCACAAGTTGCTTGTGTAGCGCTCCATATTGTCGATGACATGTGAAGCCGGTGGAGTTCCCTTTTTAAAAAAATGAGCGAAAAAAAAATACAGCAGACATTCAGTCGAAGGGCAAACCTGTAGATATTTTGTCCGGTGGCCCTGAGTGAGCTGTATAGAAAGGGAGGGAGGAACATTGTCCTGGAAATGGCATTTGAGGTCGTTCTCAAGAGGCTGTTTAAATGAGATGTGTGTGTTTAGCTTTCATGGTCGCTGGCTGCTGGGGAGTGGAGAGTCTGAGTAGACGGGGCAAGGACAAGAGATGATTGAATACCAACTGGTGACCACCGACAATCCACAACACAGTTATGATGCAGTCTGAGCTCTCAGTTTTGGGTTTGGAATCCATCAATACAACTTATTATACATGCAAAGGGCTTTTCACCTGATTTGTACACATTCCAATGTCTGTCATGTTGGTCTAATTTTCCTTTTAGCCTTGTTTTTAAATGTTAGAAATGGCAGCATCCAAGTGTGGTTGGCTGACATTTATTTTTTTTTCCACCCACGGGACAAATCTGGTTATTTCTTATCTAAGTTCACACAGGCACACTTTACTTTTTTTATTTATTTAATTTTTTAACTTGTCAGAATATCAAACATCTTTGTATCTGCTTCTTGAATTTTCTCTATTATAACGTTTTTCCGCAGAAAGAGAGCAATGCATCTCGTTTTTTTTTGTGTTTTATCTAGTGCCATTGAAATCTACTCCTATGTAGGGTTACTTCTATGTAGGGTTACTTCTATGTATTGTTACTCCTATATATCCTATGTAGGGTTACTCCTATATATCCTATGTCGCGTTACTTCTGTGTAGGGTTACCCTTATGTATCCTATGTAGGGTTACCCCTATATATTCTATCTAGGGTTACTCCTATGCATCCTATGTAGGGTTACTCCTATGCATCCTACGTAGGGTTACTCCTATGCATCCTGTGTAGGGTTACTCCTATGCATCCTATGGAGGGTTACTCCTATGCATCCTGTGTAGGGTTACTCCTATGCATCCTATGGAGGGTTACTCCTATGCATCCTGTGTAGGGTTACTCCTATGCATCCTATGGAGGGTTACTCCTATGCATCCTGTGTAGGGTTACTCCTATGCATCCTGTGTAGGGTTACTCCTATGCATCCTATGGAGGGTTACTCCTATGTATCCTATGTAGGGTTAGTCCTATGCATCCTATGTAGGGTTAGTCCTATGCATCCTATGTAGGGTTAGTCCTATGCATCCTATGTAGGGTTAGTCCTATGCATCCTATGTAGGGTTAGTCCTATGCATCCTGTGTAGGGTTACTCCTATGCATCCTGTGTAGGGTTACTCCTATGCATCCTATGGAGGGTTACTCCTATGCATCCTGTGTAGGGTTACTCCTATGCATCCTATGGAGGGTTACTCCTATGCATCCTGTGTAGGGTTACTCCTATGCATCCTGTGTAGGGTTACTCCTATGCATCCTATGGAGGGTTACTCCTATGCATCCTGTGTAACCCTGAAGTAACTCCTATGCATCCTATGTAGGGTTAGTCCTATGTATCCTATGTAGGGTTAGTCCTATGCATCCTATGTAGGGTTACTCCTATGCATCCTGTGTAGGGTTAGTCCTATGTATCCTATGTAGGGTTACTCCTATGTATCTTATGTAGGGTTACTCCTATGTATCCTGTGTAGGGTTACTCCTATGCATCCTATGTAGGGTTACCCCTATGTATCCTATGTAGGGTTACTCCTATGCATCCTGTGTGGGGTTACTCCTATGCATCCTGTGTAGGGTTAGTCCTATGCATCCTGTGTAGGGTTACTCCTATGCATCCTATGTAGGGTTAGTCCTATGTATCCTATGTAGGGTTACTCCTATGCATCCTATGTAGGGTTACTCCTATGCAGCCTAAACATGACCAACTGAGATGAGACTCCGCGGCGGACCCAGACCAAACTGGAGGGACCACATGTCGGACCTGGCCTGTTAAAGCCTTAATGCCTCAGGATCCCCTAGGAGGAGCTGCAGGAGAAACACATCAGGACTACTTAGCTCAACCTGCTGCGACCGCGACCCAGATAAAGACTGGAAGTCGGATGGATGGATGGCCAACGCCGGGCAACTTACAGGTCAGTGCCAAAGAAAAGTAAAAAAAAAATAAAAACCTGAAGGTTAAGGTGCTTCTTAGCCTGCTTCCTAAAAAAAAAAAAAAAAAGTAACAGCATTACATAACACGATTATTATGTTCTTCCTCTCCATTTAACTTATGGCTTTACTCTACCTGAAGTGACTCCTGCAGAGGCAGAGCGCTGTCCGCTCGGATTAGGTCGTTCCCATTGTGATACTGCGGCTAATTTGTCATCCAAAACTTGAGCCGACAGGGAAAAACGGCTCTCACAATGCACCGTTGCGTTTCGGGGGAGGCGGGCGAGGGGGGAAAAGAGAGATAGAGGCGCATGTGCCCTGATTTGCAACTGTGAGTAATTCATTGTGAAGTTGTGACCCTTGTGCTTCCTTTTGCGTCTCTGCGTAATTAGGATCCATGTTTTATAGATGCCAAGTCTCTTTGGGTCGCTACATTATGAATGCTGCGCGTCGGTCCGAGAGGAAAGAAAGAAAAAAAACGCGATACGAGCGACGCACTTTTGTTTCTTTTTGGGGAGCGCCTGCCGAGCGGCGGTTGCGTGCTCCGGTTGAGCATGCGGCGATGCATTATTGAGTGTGGCCCATCGCGGGGGGTACAACACACACCGTCAAACGCAGTCTTTAAGAGGCGGCGAGCGAAGCCCTCGCTCCATAAATTAGTCTGACATCAGTGGAAACAGCGAGTGAAAGAGGAGAAGAAACGAGAGAGGAACACACGGAGAGACACACACACGTCGTTGGCGAGAGGCGCTCATGGCGGGCGATGAAAGGGATTCGACCGTATTTATCAGTTTAACCGCTTAAGTCTCTCAATCGCTCCGTGAGCTTCTTCTCGTTCCCAATAATTATTGCTGACGTTCCCCTGAGCGCCGCTCGGCGAGCAGAACGATGTGGGATCATGCTGAATAGCGGTTGGCGTGCAGACCTTGCGTGCTCCGGGTAAGTGAAGCTGTAAATGTTCAAATCACATTTCAAAAGCTCCTCTGTGGAGCGCGGTCCCTGTTTACAGTCAGTGTTTGTCACCCAAGTGTGTTGTGTGTGAAAAAAACAAGGCCCAGCAAACGCATTCAATGCTCGAGTACCTTGTGAAATAACACACACACACACACACACACACAAACACACTAACAGCGTGCATTGGTTTTAGGCAACAAAGTGGCACATTTCAAAATTCAAAACATAGTGGCTTTACATGTAGGTGCTAAATTAGACATTAGCTGTCTTTAAATATAGATGTAGTAAAGGTTTTAGCCTACCCTCAGCATGGAGCAGTAAGCAAACTCGTTTCAATCCATCGCTACGGACTAAAACACACATGTGCGTGTCGTCTGCATATTATCGGAGGTAAATGCATACGGACGCGTATAAGTACTGCTAAACAAACAATATGACACTTCATTCGTCAAATCATTGCTTCACAGTGTCACTCGTGGTCATACATCAACTTTTAATGTGTTTTATGTCTTATTTTTTTGCCCATAATGATGCGGAAAGTGTCCTCCCCATTCGCCAAAACTGCATTATTAACCGTATTTCGATCAAATCGTGATTTCAACGTGGATTTCTTTGGCTTTTCACCCGCCATTTAACCCACACATGGATTCCAACGCTTCTAACTAAAGCATCACATCAACGTCTCTCTTTTCCTCTGTCTCCTTAGCAACTTTGCCACATCCTCGCGCCCACCGCCCATCCTCCGCCATCACCACCTCTTTCCAATTAATTCCCACTTGTGCGTTACTTCCATTTGTTCTGTGCCCCTCTTTCGGGGCCATTTTCCCGCAATACAATCTGCTTTCAATCACCTGGCCGGCTGAAGATATTCCAAAACACCTATTCAGGTTAAAATGATCGACACGAGCGAAGCGGGCTGCACCTTCCATCCGCCGACAGCAATCTCTGTATTGCCACTCGTGCCTTACATACCTCCAGGCACACTCAGGTGTGCACACGAGACACAAGCGCACACTGGAATCTCTTTTTTTTTTTGTGTGTGCATCTCATCAATCCTAATCACCCTGACCCAAATAGAAATAAGCGCGGATTAAATGCAGCTGCTCGACGGATCAAAGCGCAGAAGAGAAAGAGACGGGCTTCTTTTTGGCTGTAGTGAAATGACTGCGACCATTAGGGAGGGGAAAAATACGCCGGCCAAATGGCCCTCATTACCCGAGCCCGCGTTCTGACATTACGAGGCGATGCCGAGTGGCTCTTTTGCCTCGGTAACGCCGATCGATACCGCTCTCTGTCCTAAATGCAACAATTACACCTGAGCGTTTTAAGCGCTTAGCTGGCTATTCTACAGTGAGGAGGGAAAAATCAATGTGTGAGGCGGAGAGGAGGCGGACTGCGGGGGTGGGGCAATATTTCTACTTTGCCACGAAGCCAGCTTTCATTTATTAATCGTATCGATACAGTAGATTGTCTTTTTGTGTCCGCTCGCTCGTTGAACACGGCCGCCGTCTCTTCATCCCAAAACTGCTTTTCACCATTTGATGTGCCACGACCGGGCTAATTTCAAACTGCCCGCGATTGATTCGGGTGTTATCTCTGTGTTGTAATGCAACGGCACATCTGGGCCATACTGCGTTTTCTAAGCTGTTATTGATCCCTGAGGGGGTTTGTGTTCAGGAACACGCTCCTCGGGCTATCCAAACCGCCTCGCTTTGAACAAATAGTCCCAGGAACTGAACACGGGAACTAAATCACAGCCTTTAAGTACTCCGATTTCGGTTGGCTAGCTAAAGATTGTGTCGAGATAAGGCACATTAGAAAAGTGGAAGATGATTAAAAAAAAAAGCTATAAGAAGCAACATAACTGTTATTGTTCAATACATGTTGCACAGGGTTGTGTTGCGCTTCAGTAGGTGTTGAGAAGAAGAAAATAAGCTAGCTACGGAGCTAGCTACGTTTACGCTAAAAAGCGTCTGTTGAGCGTCTTCCTCATGATCTTGCTGTCCATCTTGAGTGTTGATATCAATATAATATACTTTCAATAAACCAGCCAGTGTGTTCTGTTTTGCAGCGGGGAATATTTAAGTCAGTTTCTTATACTTTCTTGAAAAACAAAAAGGAAAACCGGACTCGCGAAGAACAATCTTGAGTTCTTTTCGAGGTATTTGCGCCTAAGGTGTGCAGCTTGTCAAGGAAGACACAACCTATCTTCGGTCCTTTTGCCTCGTAGTCGTTCTTCTTTTAAATGAAATTCTGGTTGAGAGAACCGGCCGTGTTCGGGTATTATAAGGCACAACCTTTAAATACCGCACACTGAGTGACCGTAGATGAGAGTCAAAAGACGAATAAAGTGAAAAAAAAGACACAGCGAGGCAGCAGAGGCACGCTGAGCTGCAAGTCTATTACACACCACGCCGCTGTCCAAATACAGGGCCTAATGGCCCATCAGCGCACTTTGACTAGAGGGATCTGAGCGGATCTGACAGCACGGGAGAGCAGCACCTTGTCGGTGAACTCCGACACACTCCTTCCTGTCTCGCTCCGAGGGAGAGAAAAAAATGCAAAAATAGTACCGCGCGGCTGAAATCCTCAGAAAAGGGTTCCTGCCGTACAGGAAGACATCGGAAAGGTTGACGTCTTGATTTCCTTTGACGTTGAAAAGTCATTTTTCTTCATGACATATTGGACACGCGTGACCTTTTAATCCAACTAACGGCCCGGAAAAGGTCAGGGCGGGGTTAATAGGCATGAGATGTAGCCGGAGGCTTGAGATGTAAAATGCTCGAAAAAAAGCGACGATGGAGATGCTAAAAAATCCTCTTCACGCTCCTCTGATATTAGCCCACACGGTAAAACATCTTCAACTGATATATAATTATATGTTCCAACTTTTTCTCCTTTCATTAGATCTTCTATTGATTGAGAAGATGTGTAATTATGCGACCGGCGCCGAGGAGGAATGAGGATGCGTACGCGGCTAATTAGTCATAGCATCATCCTCGTCGTTAAGAATGTAAGTGTTGTGATAACCTTTGTGGGCAAAAACGGGGGCTTGATGTGTGTGTGTGTGTGTGTGTGTGTGTGCTATTCAGGTTTGTGTGCGTGTTTAATTGTGTCCACGGGGAGTTCTAGCAGGGCTCGACAACATATTTCCACAACAATAAAGCTCCCAGAAGCACCAGTGTCTTGCACTTATGGCTCAACCCCCTCCCCCCCCCCCCCCCACCCCTCTAGACACACAAACACACACACACAACCCATCTTAGCTGTCTCTTGCATTCACATACACACTCTCCTGTTCACATCCTGCCTGCCTGTACTTTTTGTTGTTGTCTTCATCCAGCACAGCAGACCGTAATGTGTAAGCTCTTCTCTGTACAGTCTGCCATTGCTTTTCACAATCACACCCGACGTGCACTTGAGCTCCATCGCAAGCTGCTTAGTTCAGTTTAAAAAACACACACACACACACACACACACACGTCTTATTCAAGGCGGTGGAAGGCAACATGGCGCACCAGAAGGAAGCAGCAAAGCTTCCTTTCAACACTGTGGAGACATTTTTACTGCAGACAATCACAGAGTAGAAATCAGGTGGTACATATTTGTTTATTTACTCCCTTAACTTGTAATGCGGCTGTAAAAGATAAGGATGCTATGAGAATAAAGAGGTAATTTACTGAACTACGGAATCGGTTGAGTAAAAAAACCTTTTTGAAGGCGGCAGCTTGAACCTGCTCTTTCCTAATGAGGACCCGATCTCATGAATGTGGTGCCTGAAGGGCCTCGAATGGATTTTCTCACTCACCTCTAGTGGTATTCAGCCCTGGAGATAGTTTTTTGACAATTCTGCCTTATTATAAGGCCGGATACGGGTGCGGGTGAGTGAGAAAATGTTGATATTTGTGTGAACGCTTCATCAAATCTGCACGTGAAACTAACTGACTAACTGACTAACTTGAAGCGGTCCAGTTTAGTTCAGTTGCAACGGTTATTTTCACGTTTCCTTCAGCAAAAAATGTGCATCGGTATCCGGTGCTTTTTTTTGGCGGCGACTACAAACCGCAGACCGGCCGCTCATAACACATGAAAGCTAAGCTCGTCAACAGCAACAGCATCTTTATTTGTAGTCACCTGACCCAGATTCCTTCACTATAATTACCGCTGTCCACTGTCGGATTTGAAAGAAATTCCCTGCAGACGTTCTTGAGAAATTGGGTTTCCAAGAATAGACCAAACGGATGAAAGTACAAACCCCTCCGCCCCCCAAAAAAAACAGCCACCACGGAGGTATAAAGATGGCCGCCCGCATAAAGAAAATTTACATCGAAGTGCAGATCCTCAATGAAAGGGTTCAGCCGCTCGAGCCGTAACGACACGAAATAACAAGATCATATGTGGCAGAGCGCACATTCACATACAGGAGCAAAAAAACAACAACACACACACCTGTGAGTATCACTTAGCAACACAGGCAAGCACATAAGCACACGCGTGACGGGGCGTTTCGAAAAAGAGGCGTCAAAACACATCCGTCACTCTGAGACCGTATAGGAAGCTCTGAACTCTCCTATAAAGCCGCTCTTCATTCTGCCTTCATCTTCCTCTTACCCTCTCCCTGTCTATACCCCCCCCCCCCCTCTGGGTGGGATGGGATTTCAAACAGGAGCCGTGATCTACTTCAACGACTGTTTGCTGCTTTTTTTCAGAAGACAAAGAGAGGCCTTTATGCTGAGAAGGAATTTCACGGTGCCACACTGTACATCGTAGGGCTTTGCCTCTCTCTCTCTCTCTCTCTCTCTCTCTCTCTCTCTTTAGCTGTAATTACTGCATGCTCTTTGACCACAACAGCCACTGTACCCTATGCAGCTCCCCAGAGACTCTGTCAATCTCTTTGGTTACAGTCAACTCTGAGGAACGCAGCCGTAAATCATCGCTTTCCTTTTTTCTTTTTTTTTTGTTCCCACAAACACAGCGGAGCACTGAGATTCATGCTGGTTATCCTGTTAAAAACCAGACTGAAAGATTGTTATTTGGAACTGTGAATCATAATCAAATATGTATTTGGATGTATTGAACAGCATAAGTAAGATATACAAGTGAAATCTATGTTCGGTACATGAGAAAATTCAAATAGCACAGATGTGCCCCAAAGCACCCAAAATGGCCGTTTGAGTCCTCGCCTGAATTTTCTTTCTACTAAACCCTCTCTAACTTTGTTCCGCTTCACTTTATCAAAGTCAAACTTTGCAGAGAGAGAGTTCACATATTAAATGTTTACATATTGAATCTTCACATACTGAATATATACATATTGTGCGATGGTTTGGGTTAGAGTTGGACCTTACAGCTGCATCATTTCAAACTAATAATCATCCTGAAAGGGATTTTTCTCGAGGCAAACCCAAAACCTTTTTCTTTTTTGCTGTGTGTCATCTTTATTTTCTCTTAACCAGTAACACATAGACATATGTGTACACATATGAACAAAATCTCACATGTGTACGTTTTAATATAACACCAAAATTACTCAAACAGCCCTTGTGGTTGCAGAGATACACCCTTTTTTAGTTTGGGGATGACATCTTTTCGAGGAAAGGGCTTAAAAATAGGTCTGTTTGTCTTTAAAAGGTTATGTGAAGGTTTCTCGTTGCTTTGTGTGAAATCCCGCATAACAACTGATAAAAATAAACCTGCTTACAGTACCTCGCGTTCCAGATCAACTTCTGCCTTTTGAGAGTCATTCTGCTGTTCTGTTACCAAGTTGCTTCGTTTGGGAATCAAGAATAAACTATTTTTACGTCTCACCCTTGTCATGTGATTTCCAGCGGGAGACAGAGGAGACAGATGTTTATTCTCATTAAAAATGTCTCCGCCTCTTGGGTAGAACAAATTTAGCCATGAGGCCATCATTCGGAACCGTTGTTTATTAATACAGTCTGAGTGCTTAAAGTTGAGTTATCTCCCGTTTCCTGGCAGTTGACATTTGTGTGTCTGCAAAGTTGTTGTTTTTTCTGCCCAAATCCGAACGTCCTCATTGCTGTCAGCGTGTAGGTGGCGCACACCAAGTTATTGGAGGGATTTTGCATTCATAATTGCTGGATTTAAAAATGTAAAAGGGTGGCTGAGAGCAGCCATCGCTGTGACCCTCACTGGGGTTGGTTGCGTTCATGCTCATGTTGCTATCTCACAGCTGTCGGTGTAAACCAAGCTACATAAAGCACCACTAGCTGAGATTAGCGAGCGTGTACGCGCCCGAGCGAGAGGATGCCAATACTCTGATTGCACATCCATCGGAAAAACCGTCGGGGGAAAATGCTAATGGACTGTTAGCATGCCCATTTAGATTAGCTGATAACAATGCGAAATCCAATGATAGCGAGTCTGGCAACTGTGACTGCGGGAAAAATGACACTAATATGAGCTAATAGCATGTCTGGCTAATGTGACTGTCAGAAATGCTTCTCGCCTGATAGTCTCCCCTCTGATATCCTGACAGGTTCAACATGCTTGTGCATCGGTGTTGATTCATGGGATCTGCACACATGAACCTCATTCATCTGCTTGTTATATGTAAAGCGAGTGAAACTCTGGGGTTAGTTTAGCGTTGCACATTTTACCCGCGCTCTGTGGATACGGAAAATACACAATTCTGACTGAATTGAAGATACACCAAGGGAAATATTGTAGCCGAGATGAAGGATTTCAGAACTGAGCTTACTCAATAATTGATTCAAACTCATGCACTGTTTTCATTCATGTTTACTTTAAAGGATTGTTTCATAAACCCAGCCGAATATAGTAAATATTACAGCAATGACGTTAATTCAAACACCGGAAAAATATATCTCAATGCTCTTGCAATGCCTTTAATCCTTTTTTTTTACAGCAAAATGCACAGCTGTTTAAGTTGTGACTTATTCAATCTACTTTATATATATATATATATATATATATATATATATATATATATATATATATATATATATATATATACATATATATATATATATATATATATATATATATATATATATATATATATATATATATATATAAAACATGTATACTTTTCTGTAATATTTTCCAGTCGGTCAGCGGGGCTTCACTTGTCATTTCCCAGCCCATGAGCTACGCCTTTTCTCCTACAAAATGATTTTATCTGACAACTTGATCTATATTAAGGGAGCCGTATTTTCTCCTGGATTACAGTTGCCTTTTCAAACAGTTTGAAACACACGGCTAACGTAACTTCACAAAAAATGCCACAAAGCAGTTATTTTTAGGTTAACTCAACAAAACTACAGTTAACAAAACTTGTTTTTTTTAGGTTTACACAACAAAACTAGTTTTTTTTAGGTTTACTCAACAAAACTAGTTTTTTTTAGGTTTACTCAACAAAACTACAGTTTTTTTAGGTCTACACAACAAAACTAGTTTTTTTAGGTTTACTTAACAAAACTTGTTTTTTTTAGGTCTACACAACAAAACTAGTTTTTTTACGTTTACTCAACAAAACTATGATTGTTTTGGTTTACTCAACAAAACTACATTTTTTAGGTTTACTCAACAAAACTACTTGGTTATGTTCAGTACAACACTTCTTGGTTTATCTTAAATTGACTACAAAATTGAAACAAAGCAAAAACTCTGTCTGGGACAGAAAGAGCAGGCTCCGGGATGAAAACCCTGTGTTTTCGTTTAGTTCTTGTTTCCCATCGATCAGCCCGACCGACACGGACGCCTCTGGACTCATTTTAAACGTATTTGTGATCCACAAAAAAACAACATTCGCGTCTAAAAAAGACAAACAATTCCTTCTAAATGGCGTTGAAGAAAGCAGCACAAGGATTCTTGTTTTATATCTTATGGTAAAAAAAAACAACATGAAGTACTACAATTACAGTTTGGAGTACTAACTCCATCTTTCTCTTCCCTCACATCCGGCTGACTGTTTGCGCTGAATGCAGAAGTCCGGCGGCGGCGTTTTCAAAAGTCACTTCCGCTCCTCGTCTTTCGTTTTGGATGAATTCCATCCAGGAACATTTTCAGGTTCACCAAACAATCACAACTGGGTTCTCTTAACGGGTCGACAGTCCTGCTTCCACCAGTTTTCCGGGACACTGAGCATCGTCTCCGTCGGTCTTGCACATATGTTTTTCGGCCTCATTTGCTGCCGTCGCCCCCAAAAGCCGAATGGACGATTTGCCAAGAAAACATGGAACTGGAACGTGTACAGTACAGCGGTTCGAAAAAGATGAAAGGGTCACTCGACCAAAAGGACATTGACGTCACGTGGCGTGTTTTATTTTGCCTGAATCCTTTTTCTGTGGCGCCGTTCATTTCTATTTATAGACTGGGCCGTTTTCAAAGCTGACATTCGCTCTCACGGTTCGGAGTCGTGAGTTACGTCTTCGCTATACAAGAATTCATGAGGGCATATTGAGATAAGAACAATAAATATTAATGTGAACTTTGACATTTGTTAATTTTCTTTTGTCTTGCAGATAATAGCAGCAGTGTGTGTAGCCCTTTAAGCCCTAACCCCTAATTCTATGTATTGTTTGAGAGGTTGTACATCTGGATTATGTGGTATTGCAGCACTGATCTTTATGTTTTTCTGTTGATTTGTACCTTGTGACCTGATATAAAGGCTCAAAGAGTTAAGTGTATTCACAGTGTTGTAACAATGCAAAGTAATATGCAACTTTCCCAGCAACCGAACTTTGATTTGCAGCAAAGCGTTATAAATAACATTTACTATTTAGTCTCTCCACACAGAGATTTAATTACAGAGGAGGAGGGAAAGAAAAAAACAGAACACAAGGCTATCTACAACTACCCATTAAAGCGTGCCCTGTCATGATGAGAAGCACCCGCTCACAGTCGTCTCATTTGATGATGAAATGGATGAGTCACACCACCTGACGGGGGTCCCGAGCCAACTTACTGGCTGAGAAGTGTTGAATGGAGGACGGATGAACCGAGCGGTTATCTACTCTCAGCCAGCATCGTGACACATCTGGAAAGTGATGAGAGATTCGCATCAGACTGATGGCTGTGAACCACAGATTGCTTCAGTTCAGTCATCGGGGGTTTATTTCGCTTTGCATTTAAACCGTTTAAACCAGCGTAATATGTTTACATGCCAGCTAAATTCAATCTAAGCGTCCTATTCTATCCCTTTCTTTCTGCAGAGGGGGATAAAAGCAGGTGCAGGTTCATACTCTCTTTGCAAAAAGGATGGGGAAATATTCACCGCATATCTGGCGAGCCATAACTTCTGACTTCATTTTCGAACCGTCACCGTGACCTTCTCATCCCCGTCACGTCTTCCCGGCTCCTTGTCACGTCTGAATGAATGATACAGCGCTCTCCCGCTCGAGAACAAATTTATATGTCTTTAAATACCATGTTATTCTCCTACAGGCTGGGCATAACACATAACATGTCCTATTTAGTCCTATTTAGAAGAAGCTTTTCCAAAACAGAAAGAAAGCGTCGCGCCCTCGTACGCACAGGCCGAATGCCACGTTCATGCTGGTTTTATCGTTTTGTTTGTGTCTCTGTTGTGTATTACTCTCCCATTGTTCAACGCTACTCTCCGTCGAAATCACTGGTTCTCAGACTTTTTCTGCCCCACTTTGGAGGAAGCAAAATGTTCGGGCCCCACCGGCCCAACAACGTGGGAACAAAATGGTCCAACTCTTTGAGACTCCTCCATTTGGCTTTTTTAATGAATAGATTAAAGAAAATGGAAATCTCTTTCAAGTAAACCAGATTGCTCCATCTGACAAAAACTAATAACATGTGCAAGATATACATTTGGCAAAAAGATGACCAAGGAAGCCGGTTGGATCCCTGTTTTCTCCCCATAGCTTAATGTTGAAGTGTCCTTGAGCAAGGCACTGAAGCCCCTGAGCTTCACAGCAGCACAAAGCTCCTTCATTACTAAGGATGGTCACATGCAGAGAATAATCCCCCACTGTGGGATTAATAAAGGATTCTTAAAAGATATATATATATATATATATATATATTAAGAATCTGCATCCCGCGCCCCACCTGTAATACCTCTTCGCCCCACTAGAGGGTCGCGCCTCACAGTTTAAGAACCACTAGTCTAAAAAGTCTTATTGGTGTTTTTAGTATTCTGCAAAGCAGTTTGAACTACCATAACCTGTTTATATATATATATATATATATATATATATATATATATATATATATATATATATATATATATATATATATATAAAGGTGCTTTATCATGAAGCGAACGATGTGTAAGTACTGAGCGAGCCTCTCAGTGCTTTGAGAAGAAATACAGACGTTCCAGTATATTCGCTCGCTCGTGGCTGTCGGACCAAACTATTATTGGCACAGAAGGCGCCATTAGACGTGAACCAGAAAATGCAGCCTTATCTCCCGAAAATTCATTCATTCTGGATGTCACAGTTTTTTTTCCCCCCATCGGTTCTCCTTGAGTGCACAGTTAAATGCTCTGCAGCAGGTTGAGGCCGTTCACACATCACAGGCATCGCTTTCTAAACAACTGCCCACTCTCCTAATGGTACCTTCACATGCGTTTCTATGGGATGTGTTTGGTATGAAGCTTTTTTTTTTTACTCTCTTCTGTATTCCTTATTGGTAGAGAATTACATGTTGGTATAATATTTCCAGTTACAGAGGACGCCAGGAAGAAATGGTGAGTGTTCTTTTTCCATGATGGATTGCTCTCGCTCTCTCAATGCCTCACATGGCCGGCAGTTCGCGCAAAAAATCCATCATGTCTCCGAACCTCGTGGATTCAGACCAATCAGAGGCCTCCGTGGAGGTGCTGGGGCCACTTGGGGGCGGGGTGTAGGCGTGTGTGAGGCAACAGTTTGTCCTGAACAACAACGGTGGCTCGGAAAGAAGAACAAAGAACAGATCTGAAGGCTTTTCTTTATGACAATTGTGCCACAATTGAGCTGAGATTGTTGTATATGACGTATGCAAGTGCCTTTTAAAAAGTGAATTTAAGAAATGGTGGAAAATGGAGGAAAATGGCCGAAGACCGTGGAGGGTTAAGAGTTTGATTGACAGCTGCTTCATCCAATCGCCTGTCGAGTCTGTTTTTTCGAAAGTGCCAGTTCCCACTGACGGCTTCTCCGATGCTTTCCGTCCTAACAAACTTGTCTGGCGCAGTGCAAGGCGGTTATTTAACGCCACCGTCCTTTAACTACTTAACATAGAAACCACTCTCCGGATCCGCTGCTAGCAAAAGGCCACGCATGAATGAAGTAAACTTCCAAAAGCTGCGGAAATGTCAACTTTAATTTATATTACACTCTGATGAGGTCATCCGCAGGACGACTCCGAGCGGGCGTTTAAATACCACCTCCTGCACCACGAAGTCTCCGAAATCAAGGGGGCGAGGTTTCTCTGGGAAACTCAAGCCGGCGAGTGCGGCGGCAATAATTAACCACTTTCTTACATCAATCAAGATAATAGCAGCAACAAGAATGGCTAGAAGCGCGACAGCAAATGAGACTTCAACGCGTCTCCGCATGCTGGTATCGGCCCGGCCGAGCCCACGGCCAGAAGTCATTAACCGCGGCGCTTGCGAGCGGCGCTTTTAGCCGCGCGGCGTGGCATCATCTGCAGCAGATCTTCATCTCGTGGCCATGAGAGCTCATTAAGGCCGTGATTAATCTAACTGGTACATGTTGCAGCGCCGATGTTCTTTGATTAATACATCGACGCCTCAGATTATTGTGCGCTCAGTCGCTGTATTTATTTATACTGCTCGCTTTTTTATCGACACAGCTGAGCAGGCTTGTTCCTCATTTGGGGGTTCTGTCCTGATGTAATGTGAATTAAGGCTTTATGTATATTTAAAACAGCTGACTGAAAAATGAATGACAAGGCTGGTGATGTTCAATCCCACGAAAAAGATCAAATCCGACTTTTAAATTGATACCCAGCTGCAGTATTGTGTGCGTAGGGGAAGCCTGATCACGTCTTTACTCCTCTGGACCGCGAAGCTCCATTTTTTTTTTTTTAACCATAAAAAAACTATTAAAAACTCATCAATGAGCCACACTGAGTGAAATGTTTCCTCCATTAGGATGAACACGGGTTGCGTTCAGCAGCGTCCTCACTCTAAAAAACACTCCAGCCCCAAATTGTTTATTATTCTCAGGGTAAAATATTCCTCTACAAATGCACTACTTATTCCCGTTTGATGAATGTTGGCTAATAACTACAGCGCCAAGCAGCTTTTGAAGGAGAAGGAGCATTTATTTACAAAAAAAAAAAGGAGACAAGCGAATTTGTGGGTAAATGCTGTGAGTTGAACAAAGACACTTTCAGTTATGTGTCAGTTTATGGGAGAGGGTCACATTAAGTGTGAATAAATAAACAACAAAACAATGACGTTGCTGATTATCGGCGTCTGATATTCGCGTTTTAGCCTTTTTGAAGTCTTCAATCAACCAGAAGAGCACTACTCTCAATCCATGATGCAGACGGGAAACTCCACTCACTAATTGAGGTGGGAGTTGTGGTCAGCACACACAGCTTAATGGTCACCATTATGCAGGAAGACACAACCAGGAAACCAACAATGCATATGAGAGAAGAAGCACAGTCATGATTTACTTGTCAGTGTTTTTTTTTAATATCTTTGACTGATGAAAACGAAAACCGCACATTAATTTTGATTCGCAAATGACAAGTTTGGATTCACATTTCCTTCAGATGTGTATTGCACTGCAGGGGTAGCAATTTCCCGAAATGAAGGGGATTTAGCAGATAGATTAGTTTTTTTTTAATGATACAGCATCTCTGCTGCGCACACACAGCTCATAACAAAGTCGATACAGCGCTAAAGCCCTCGCCAGCTGAACAGAGAAGCATCAGAATCAAGATGGCGGGAGGAAACCCTTTTATGGACCGATCAATCTCCGAGTCTTTTACCACCACAAAGAGGCAGAAGAAGTCAAATCACTGGAGAGAAAGCAATGAAATCTCCTCACATCTTGGACAGAGAACAAGAAGGAGTGGGAAGGTGAGCGCAGTGTTACATGAGTTCACAAAGATAACACAATGGAAAGTTACAGAGGAACATTTTGTCCAATAGGATTCACAGAGGAAGCCCAGGGACTCAAACTTCCTGTGTGTGCAGAAACGCTTAGTCGACATCATCACCAGCTTTATTGCTACCTTGACTGAGAGAATAAAAAGTCAACACTGTATTGCAAAGCACAAACAATGCGATGTGAGGAGTCCGATAAGTCTTTTCGACAGCTCAGAAGTCCAAGAATTCTTCATTGTGTCCGACAAAGACAAATAAAACTCATTAAAGCAAATATTTGACAGATTCAATGGAGTAGATATAGTACAAATGAGATATCCCGTAAAAGTCTGTTTATAAGTCACTTTGTCCCCGCTAGCGCCCCGCTGTATCCAGCTAGCACTGCTGCTAGCTCCCCGCTAGCCCCGGCTCGACGCCCAACTCGAGCAGTGAGCAGTAGCATCAGCGGGAAGCTAGCAGCAGCGCTAGCTGGCTACAGCGAGGAGCTAGCAGCAGCGTGGAGCTAGCAACAGTGGGGAGCTAGCAGCAGCGCTAGCTGGCTACAGCAGAGAGCTAGCAGCAGCGTGGAGCTAGCAGCAGCACTCGCTGGCTACAGCGAGGAGCTAGCAGCAGAAGGGAGCTAGTAGCAGCACTAGCTAGCTACAGCGGGAACACCCAGCGAAGATTGTAGCGGCTAATAACCCGACTATTACGGTACTTACTAACTAGAATAATGATTACGAATGAAAACTGTCCTGAAACTAAGTTAAGTACTTGTTTTTGTCTCCTCGTTTCCACTTTGATATTTTCCATTTTTTATGAAGTATATATATATATATATGAATAAAAATGTATAAAACAATTGTTTTGTGTCATTTATGTTACAAAAATGTACAGTAAATAGATTTTTAGTGCAACTGGTGGAATTTCTGTTCTGAAAATTGGTACATCAGACGCAAACCACTGAGTCTGAAGTCGTCTTCCTTTCTTCCTCCCACTGTGTGTGTGTGTGTGTGTGTGTGTGTGTGCGCGTACGTTTTCTATTTCATCCGCCACTCCCTCGAGGCCGAGAGTCCCGAAGAGAAGCGTCTGCGTTCGCCTCTCGAGAAGCGCTTTCAGGGCCTCTTATCCACGAACTCTGTTCTCCATATCCGCCTCAGAGAACTCTTCTGTGTGCACGTAGCATCACACGTGCAAACGCACACAGAGAGCGTTGCACAAGCGCTCTTCTGCCCTGTCAGACAACTGCAGAGCTGCTGTATAATTCAGAGCCACATGTGCTGAAGGCGAAAGGAAAGACAGTCGAGAGGCCGTAACACCGGGAGAGAGACATGTCATGGTACGTCAGAACCTGTTAAAAATATGTTCGAGTTAAGGCTGAAATTTCCACTTTCTGCTGTAACAGTAACAGCAGGAACTTGTTGGGGGGATGTAGTCTTTCCAAGACTGCCCACAGTTTCCACTTTCCTCTCAGTGGTCTGACAAGGAATCGTATGGATTTTCTTGGCGCATGCATTGCTTTAAGTGGGCCGTGACAAGCTCTCCTCAGATGAACCCTCCCACGTCTCAACCAATGCAATACATTTTTTTAAAATGGAAGAAATATACAGGAAAAGAACACAACAGGTGTTCCCTAAATCAGTTTCTGATTAGATTTCGAGGCGGGATCTAAGAATCTAAGCCACGGCGTCGCCTTCTGATGCTTTATTTCACATCCACGTCATTTACTTGAAGTAGTTTTGTTCACAAGTTTCAAAATGCAGACGCTCGTCTGAACGAGTCCCCGCAGTCGGTCCATAGATCAGACTTCATGACTGCACGGCGCCGACTAACTCGCCGCGTGGGTGTTTTATGGCCGACATCCTAAAGTGAAATGGCAGTTAATAAGGTGAAATCTAGTCCGAGTGAAGCACAATACATACTCGCTACTTTGGAAAGCTCTGTTGAGACATGAGGCGAGATAGAGGGGAAGGCGGGAATTGGTGGAATGGCCCTTTAAAGCTCAGCTAGCAGCTATCAACCTAACAGAGTCCAGAAAAAGGAATACAGAATCTCTTAATTTTGATTTTTGGGTGAAACTATCTTCCAAGGAAAAAAAAGGGGGGGTTGATGCAAAGAGGTGGTTCAGACAAGGGACTTTCAATCAGGGTTGAAGAGGGTAGATTAATCTTGTTGTCAGGGATGGGCGGCAACGTGAGGCTCACAGCGCCTCCATCCATCTCTGCTCCGACTGCAGTGTTCGGCCCTGAGCACGCACACACACACACACACACACACACGAAGACGCAGAGCGAGAGACAGTGAAACGTGAATATAATGGCTTCCGGGTAGATTCCCCCACCTGCAGAATTTCCTCCCCCGACAGACCAACGGTGTTTTACAGCAGAGATAAAAGAGAGGTGCATACTGCGATATCTGATGTGCACCTGAATTATGTATCCAACCACTTCTTTAGCCATCCTCGGGAATGAAACACAAGCCCCCTTTTTCGTCTTCCTCTCCTTCTTTTTATTCTCTCTCCATACTATTTCAATCTATCAAACCTATTCCAGCTCATAATCACGCTCTTTTTTTTTTTTTTTTTTTACCTCCCTCCTCTCATTTAATATTCATGGAGGTTTGGAGACTTGTCACCGAGCAAATCCCTCGACAGCCTTGTTAACTTGTCAATCTGAGCGCTGCGATTAGTTGTTTTTTTTTGCGTACGTATATTAAGAGAACGACTCTTAATTTCAGGGAGAAGCAGACAAATAAAACCCACAGATGGCCGCACACGTTAGTGTTTGTTCTCCGAAACCATACCATTTCATAAAAAAAAAGCTTTTATCTGACAAAGCTGGCGGGGAACCAAACGACATAATGCACTATTTTGTCCGTGCTGTGAGGGATCATGTCACAACTGGCTCCGACTGGTTTTTGTGTTCTTCGTTAAAGTACTTTTCGGTCACCGAAAGGTGGATCCGAGGGTCTAAATTCGGAGCTCCAAAAAAAAAAAGAAAAGCGTGTCGAGCTGCTCAGCTGAGCTGTGTTCATGTTGTACGTTTAACCTATTTTTAAAGGTGTGATTTATCAGTAAGCACTCACGAGGGATTTCACACAAAGCACAGGAGCCACTGCTTCTGGTCCTCATACCTTTGAAGCTCTTCACTGACGTCGTGCTGCAAGATTTATACACAACCCTGCCAGCCAATGAGAAACAAGTACTTTTTTTTTGTACTTGTTTTGGGGTTTGAGGTTTGAGGTTCACCGCCCTCGCATAATAATTCAACCACTGTTCATATATGTTGCTGCTCACGCGTTCAAAAACGTCCAAAGCCGAACAGAAATGCTGTTTTCTGTAAGACGGTCTCGTGAGTGGGAGTGTTGTGTGTAGAAACAACGTGGACTTAGAGCAGGTCAAAGATGTAATGATATACAAAAACGCACAAACGCAATATATTTAAATGGATTTACTGGCGTCACGGTGAGTCCGGGAAACCAAAACCTGAAAGACATCTGTGAAGGCTGAACGCACTTACAGAAAGTATCTGAACCCGGTGGATTTCAGAAGTCATAAATGATGTAATGTCTCTAAACTGAACCCTCAAACTGATCATTGGTTCTTCTACGGGGAAGCCGCAGGACGTACAGATGTCCTTCACCTTTCGCTGACTTTTCCTGGCATCAGAATGCAGGTGCCGTCCTCACGCCGTGTGATCTCTGCTTCTGCGAACGCCGTGTGTATTTATTGAAGTTGCGCGCACCGTCGCTTTGAAGTCAGCGGAGGAAAGCCTCCCATTTGCCCGTCACGCCGGCGTGCCGCGGCCCCCCATCTAATTAATGAGATTCGCATCGCCTCGCCCTGCTGGGAAGGAAAAAACAATCCTCTCGAGGCGCAAACATCATCAGCAAAAAGGAGAGAGGTCTGGTGGCCGAAGAGGAGGGGGGAGGAGATGACAGCCATGGAGGAGTGTTTATCTTGGAAGGAAGAGCTGGGGTTGAATAATAGCAGGAGAGAATCGAAGCATCCTTCATGATCAACTTCTCTTGATTTGTCTCCAATGCTGCGACGTAGTTCCCAGACTCTCTTTTTTCTTCATTTTGCATCTAAATAACTCTTTTATCTCTGTCTCACTCTCTTGTTTTTTGTATCCCCGGCTCCTTAAATCCTCTTCTTTTTCCTGCTTCATCTCGCCCAGTCCTATATTCCTCTCCTCCCCCCCCTCCCCTCCTCCAACCTTTGACGGCCATCACTCTTCGGGGCTCCTCGGCGAGCGAGGAGGAGTAGAAGTCGTTCGCCCATGCCATCCATAAAGATGTCTCCCACGGAGAAGGGAATGGAGGACGCCATTAGGCTGCTTTTCAGTCCCTCCCGATCGAAGTGGACTCGCAGAGCCGCGGCCCCCGCGGGCGGCCGGGGCACAACAACATGCTAACGGCGGCGGCGGCGGGCTCGCAGATGCGCGAACGGAGTCAGTTTGAGTTGAACAACTGTGAGTAAAGTTTCAAGTGCCCCTGGGGGATTAAAGAAATGTAAAGGGAGATGAAAGTAAATCTTTTTTTGGGGGAATGAGTTTATTCTAAAAAAGAAAAAGCAGAAAAAAATAATCTGACAGTGTGACAGTGGAAGCGAGTGTTTGGATTAGCTCCGCGACTATTACATATTCAAATACTTTCCCAGAATCATTGTCTGAATGTTTATTCAGCGTGTTTGTAGCGCCGGCGCGCCGGGCCGCGTCGGGCCCGTGTCCGATTCAGTCGTTCGAATCGGTGGAGATGTTGACAAAAACACGGCACAAAAACAGAGCATTACCATAGCCGGGTGCAATTTCCAGCTCATCGGAGCTCAATGATGCCTTTCTGGAGGTACAACAGACCGAAACCTCTGCCGTTATTCTGATGGCTCATCCGTGTGTTTACCTGCTTTTTCAACACCTCTCAACAAGTAGGCAGTGTTTTTTTTGTTCCGGGGCTGTCGATTCTTCCATCTTACCCGTGTCAGAAATACCTCTTCCCGCCCTCCTTTTTTCGGGAGAGTGATGAAAGCGGCGTATCAGGACACAGTCACAGCAATGATGCATCATCTGCCTGTCAACATTCGTGTATTTGAATAACAGCTCACGGGGATGCTGGCGCCATGCTGGTTGGAGACGATGTTGATGGCGTATAAACTCTGTTTAGTAGCGACTGCTGTGCCACCAAGAAAACTTTAAAACCACAGAAATAACAACCACGAATGGCCGCTTTTTGCCAAAAGTGAAAAAGTCACCAAAATTGTGGTTTGTGTTTTCATAAATAACTTTATTCAAGAGTGTGGTTTTGTTGTTGGAATATGTTTGGATGTAGCCTTCGAACTCTGATTCATTGTTGCTCCAGCTGTCTCTGAATAAACAATACTTTCTGTAAACAGTAACATACCTCATGTATTGCTTCAACTTTGCAGAACATCATGCTGGAATAGACGCTTTCGTATTGCCTAATTCCCCAAAATCCCATATTGCTGTTCACAGAGTGATTCATAGGAGTGTTTTTTTTTTTACCTGCTATCTCATTGATGGATTACAGAAGGAGCCACTTGGGCCTTCACTGACACGATGCCACTCAAAAAGGCACGTACCACCCAGGAAGAGACTCAAAATGACCAGGAAGAAACATAAAACGACTATAAAGAGACACAGACGGACCAAAGCGACCACAATGAGATGCAAAACAGCTGCAGAGTGACTCACAATGACTATAAAAAGGAACAAAACAATCACAAAGAGACACAGAATGAGTACAAAGAGACACGAAGCAACCATAAAAAGACACAAAATGACTACAAATGGATGCAAAATGAATATAAAGAGACACAAAGTGACTACAAAGACGCTCAAAACGACGCTAGTATAGACCCAATGACCATAAGGAGACAAAAATCAACCACCAAGGGGATTAAAATGATCACAAATACACACAAAATGACCACAAAAACATAAAAAATGGCCGAGAAGGGACACAAAACCACGGATAGATGCGTCACTACTGTACTACAAAGAAAAAGCACTCGTGTAGTGAAGAGAGACGCCACAAAAAGTCAAGTTGCACTCGGTATCAATCCAAATTGTAGCTGAGGATTCACTGTCCTCCATGTGTTGTCTCATGCTGTGCCTTCAAAGAAATAACAATGTCATACTGTCTCAGACGTCTGAAGGTCTTCTGATGCTGCTTCTCTATTCATTCCTTTAGAAAGAAAGTGATACTCAGCTGTTGTCACAGAAATCTTACAACATTTAGAAAATCTTCCCCTTGATATATCTGTATACCCTCCTCACAAAAAAAAAAAAAACTTGCATGCACTCTCTGACAATGTTTGATTTCCAACGCCGATCAATGTGAGACATCATGTTTCATCCAGACAAATGCACTGATCCTCTCTCTCTCTCTCTCTCTCTCTCTCTCTCTCTCTCTCTCTCTCTCTCCGACTGTTTGATCTGTTCTCTTTCTGCGAGAATGTCAGAGACCGTCTTAAATCCCTCGTCAACGGTGTGCTCGACAACACGTTTTAGGTATATTTACAACTAAGATCCTGTCTTGTGCGCGGGAAATAAACACTCGGATTGTGACAGAGCAGAACCCCCCGGACACGAGTCTGAATCAGCTCAAACCTCCCAAGCTCCCCGCTCAGCTTTCACACATGGCCGGTCCTGCTTTCAAATGGCAATTTTCCATCAAATCGTCCCAGGAACTAAGGAGCCCCGTCAAACGAATCTCCCTAAAGAAGCCATTTTCGCACACTGGTTTTTTCCCCCCCGCATGAACAAACCCACAAGGATTAGGTCAAATTAGACCAATGTGCAATGGACAAGCAATGGCTTCCAAAGAGTACGGGAGACACGGACATCGTGTGCTTCTCCGCCGCGATAACGCCATGTTTGATTAGATAAATGAAGTGCATGGGATTTGAATATCTTTACTACTCCGATTCCATGTCTATGGGTAGTTTGCCAATTGGCAGAAATGAGTTTAATTAAGGTTGTGCACCAGAATGAAACACACACAAAAGTGTATTTGTTTTTGCTTCGCCCTTCTGCTCTGAGCCCGTATCATAATTATCTATCGTATTTTAATAATCTGGTCGGTTGTCACAGAAATTTAAAATTACAAACTCTCTTCTCCAACACGTCACATTGATTTGCACTCAATGGGCAACCGCTCATATTTCCTCCCTCTAAATCATACACACATTTTTCCTTTTTTTTTTTCATTCCTTGAAGCCAAAGGCAGGGAAAATATGAGCAGATTGAAATTCATAAACTGCATCATCGGGCTCTGAGTCATGTCCACAGATTTGACGATCGCTGAATCACTATTTTTGGCGCCGATCCAGGAATCCACTGACGATAACACGTCTCTCGTTCTACAACGATCTAAAGGAAAACATGAAAAGAATGTAACTAATTTTTATCTCCTACCTGCTTCATCTCTTTTCCCCAACACCTCAGATGTGATATCTTCGTACGCCCATTAAAGGTTTCACATTCGCCTGGTTGTGTCACATCTCGCTTTGACTTCTCATTAGTTGTACTTTCTTCTACCCCTCAGATTACTTTGACGTCTTCCTCCTCGTTTAAGCTAACGTAGTCGAGCTCAACGGCACCGCCCCGCAATCTTTTTTCCTCCCAACTGGCTCTTTGTAAAACAACTCAACGCTTCAGATGGACGGGGGGGGGGGGACGCTCTCCTTTTCTGCTCACTTTAAAGCTCAGAGTAAAGGATTATATGCTTAAGTCTGTAACTATAACCGTGCTTAAATGCACCCGGATGCGTCGCTTCCTTTCGGATGAGACGCGCGTCAGCCAAAAATCAGGCTCGCCGTCACCGAAAGCCACTTTTAGCGAAGCTGTGAAAATAAACAGTGTGAAACCAAAGATTTTCTGCTCCGCATCAGTGACCGCGGTGCTCCCCGTTTGGCAGGATGCGCCGGCGGCGATCCATAACCCATCCCGCCGCCCGGGTCACGCCAGGTAGCTCAAGAGTCCACAGCACTAAATAACGGTGTGCGAGGCGAGCCCGTCGCATGAGTCTATAAATATGATGTGATCAAACAAACTTACCTGTTGGGTAGCCACGAGAAATACAGCGTGTGTGGAGGGAGGAACGCCATCCGACCGAGGCCCAGTGGAGCGGAGAGAGTTGGGAAGAGAGGGGCGAAAAAAAAGAGGAAAACACAGTCAGGCAGAGCTAAAGTCTTTGGATATAAATAATTGAAGACGTTCTTTTTGCGTTCAGGCTCCACAAAGATGGCTCTTAAAATACCATTTGGGGCAGGAATATTGAAATGAAAGAAACACCTCGACGTATGAATTATTGAGGCGGTGTGTGATTGTCTCGGCAGGCAGCGAGGGGCAAGAGGCGAGCCGGGACAATCCTCCTTCACACGGGCAGAAATTGCCGAGCGGGGATTGGCCGCCGCCGCCGCCGCCGCTTCTGAGGCAGCGACTGAGGTGTGTGTGAGGAGTTCAGGCGCTTTCGTTTGCTTCAACGCGTGCAAAAATCTGTCAAGAATATAGCTTCATTACGACCTCGCCCTCCCGCAAAAGATGGAGGTATAGGACGGGCTGCATGCAAAGCGTGAAGCTAACAAGCTATTCATTATGTATGCAGGCTCCTGGAGAGCTGGATTTACCTTTATATTCAGGGATCAGGCCATTTGCTTCAAAGTGATGGCTGTGTTTTATGCCATCACTCTTTCATTAGATAAACTTAATCACATTTCCTTCCACTGGTCCCACGGTGCGCTTTTTTCTTCCGTGTGGACCCCCCTCCTCCCCTCCCATCCCCACTAAGACACCCAACCTTGCTCATTGTGAACACCGTTGGCAAGTGCTGGACTGTCGGGTGAGATACAGTCGCTTAATTTGGACGACAATAGTGCACAATCGGCAATCCTGGCATCCCAGCAGTACACACACACACACACACACATATTCATGTGTATATTCACTGCTTTCTTGTCATTTTAATGTGGAAATGACGGCGTCCAGTCGACACTAGCACGCTAGCAATATCTTGCCCAGTTGTCTTGCTGATGAACAAGATGGCTGACGGTTGGGATAGCGTTGATTACTCGCACGCAGATGTGGATGCCCTTTTGGAGATTAAAATGTTATTTTTTAACACTTTTCCAACACGGTTTCCAAACCCTGCTCTCGCAGCACCAAACATTGTTATTTAAAAGGCCATGCTAATGTTTTTTAGCTAACGTTTTTTTCTTTATCTAATAAATTTAACTAATTTGTTGTGTTACTTTGCTCTAGCGTTCCAAGTCTCCATTGGTTTCTATACATTTCTTAACAGCAAAAGATTTCTTGAACGTTAATCTGAGAATTGAGGTTCAAACATATCGTCCTGGTTTCACGAGTAACCATCTAATTGCACTAAAGTGGTGGCGAGCTGTGGATTTTCTACCTGGGCCTTTAATCTGAGTCAATCAGCTGTGGAGAGAAATTTGAGAATGGAAAACGTTTCAATCACAAATCGAGAACAAGAGAGCAATACGATGCTTTATGATCACCTGGAGCGAGTCGTTTCAGCTTTTAAGCAGTCCATTCAACGTCTGAATCGAAATCCTACAGCTGACTTTATCATTAGAGCGTTTACTCACGTGGAAATATGAAGAAATAGAGCAAACAAAAAAAAACACACTTTCGGCCAAGACTGTCTGCAAAGCTGGACTATACAACATGAATAGCAAACACAAAACACAACCTCAGCCCTGCCACAGATGAAAAAAACCCAACACACATACATTTCACTTCTAAGCGGGCCCGATGCTCGGCAGTGCCCCTGATCAATGGAAGTTTGTCCGGGGATGCTTTTTCGGAGAGCTGAAGCAGCGCCGGTGATGGATATATCTACACTTTAACTCTCTCAGCTACTATAATGTAGAAAGCCTGAAGGCACATGGCCAGCCAGATAATCCAGACAGTGTACATCTCTGTAAATGATCGGATGCTATCTGCATCAACGCATCCAAAGGTGTTTATTTGGAACGACAAAAATAACATTTGACGGAGAGTCTGCCATGGAGCACTTCCAGACTCATCATCACCTAAAGATGTAAAACGGTAAAGTTACCGGCTCCTTTATTAGGATGGGAACAATTTTGCCTTCCTGTCTTCTAATAAACAACAAACATTGTTAAATTACTCCGTTGGCTGTCATATCAATTTCTCCAAAGTGAAAAACAAATCGAGCTTGTTATTGAAAATGCAGCGTGTGAATGCAGGGAATCGATATCGCGAAACAAAATAATATGTACCGACAGCACAGCTGATTGCTTTTCAACTGCCAAAATGAAAGCCAAAGATATTGAAGTTTTAATTATTGTCGTTCACTCAGCATTAAGTCTCGGACATTAGTCAACTGTCCTCCTTTAAAACAACTCATTCTGTGTCTGCGTTTCTTTTTTCCTTTTTCTTTTTTAATTGAATTGATCGAAGTCAGTTGGAAATGCACATCACATCTCTATCTGTCAAACCTGCCCGAGGCATGGAAGAGGGAGATGGGTCTGGCTTGCATTTCTAATAAGATACTACAAATCATTACGTGACGTCCATCCATTCTGTCCTGGACTTATCAAACTTGGGCGACACGGAGTAGAATGCTTACTTTCTGAAAGCAGATAAATACAAAATACATTTTTTAAAAAAGAGTAAACTCCCGGGGCATCAAATACAGACCCATCATCATCATCACGAAGGGTGAGAAATCAGGAGGGAGGAGTCAAACAAACAGGACTTTAACCCAGGTGAACCGCCTTCTTGTCCCCTGTACAAACCAAAAGTTGAATGATTTTTACTGACAAGGTTATTTCATGACACGCTATGACAATCTGTCCATAGTTTAAACCTCATGAACCCCACGGGACCCCTAAATGACCTTGATATGAATACCAGAGCATATTGTCCTCGATCTCTAACGAATCTGCAACTTGTTGCCTTTATAATCTGCATAAATATGTACAACAGTTAAGAGTCTGAGCAAAAAATGACTCCTCGATTGCTGCCTTAATTTTTTTTTTAATTGTATTGTTCGGTGCCTTCCCGTCATCCCCCAGAGTAATACTGCACATCTTAAGAAAGATTAAGAACTAAAGCATCTAAATCTGCAATAATAATCACAATTAAACTCAGGCATTAATATGTTATGAAGCAATTTCAGTCCAAAAAACCTGTTTTTCTGTTCAGAAATTAAAAAATGACCTACTTTGACCTGAATCTTGCTCGCACCACAACAAGCCTAGTATGAAACTGACCGTCTCCTTCCGCATGTGTCATCTGGTGTACTTTTCAGACCAGTCTGAAGATATATATATATATATATATGTATATATATATATATATATATATATATATATATATATATATATATACATATATTTCTCCAAATTGAAATCATCAGAAAATGGAGCACTGATTGCAGCTTTTCTCTCTTCTTTCTCTGATCAATTGTCGACTAATTGTCCGGCGCGCCAGCAACAAAGATGACCGGCGCAATCATTCTGACCACACGATGAGCACTTAATTTAATGTCAAGTGTTTGGAGAAAAAGAACACACAAAAAAAAGTCAAAAATGTTTTTCTCGCCCGAGCCAGCCGAGAGCGATTTTCAACAGAGCTGTTGCACGGGCGTTGAAAAATTCATAAATTCATGAACTGTCGGAGAATGAATTGTTGCCGCTTTACTGCTCTTGGAGGAGGGGGGGGGGGCGTGATGGCGGGTTGCTTCTGTGAGTGTGTGTGTCTGTGCGTGAGTGTGTAAAAAGAGAAGAGGACTTGTTTACTCCATTTCCATCACTTCCGATCCCTCCCACACTGATTGCCTCTTTAAAAAACCCTTTCCCCTCATCTGCGCTCTCAGCTCATTTGCCAGTATTTGGGGCAGACTGCGTACAGCTAGGGGATCCAATCACGATGCTCATGCGTGTGAATACACATCACGCAACACAACAAACGGAGATTTTCCCCCGCCACCACCGTAAACGTGCAATCTTTCTTTAGCCCGCCGGGCATCGGGGTCGGCCACTTGGTCAACCGGCATGAAAATCAGCCATTCAGCCATCCAGCCAGTGAGACATTGTCTCTGCCAGTCAGTCAATGAGTCAGTCAGCCAGTCTGTCGGCTCCATGCTATTTCCGCCCAGTGAATCGGCCGGTCGTACACTCAGTCTGTCTTGTTATTTCTGGCCCCGTGAGATGCACAAACTTCAAGCTGTCTTTCCGAATGCCTGTCGCGATGTATCTGCATCCTAAACAACGGGAGACGGTTGGATGACTTGGAATAACCGGTTGGAGGGGAGGAAGATATCGTCGCATCCGGAGTCGGTGCCACGCTGAGGTCGAGCCCCTTATATTGGTGGATGTTTTTTTTCTTTTTCATTTTACATCGCTCTTCACGTTGAAAGTGCCGAACCCCACAGCAGATTATCACCGCCGAGCCGCCTTCCCAGCACCAATTTGCACGGACCAAGTGTGTGATTAGCCGGTGGAAAATGTGGAAAACCTCACAGCTTTAAAGACTCCCATGTTTTTCTCAAGAGTGGGCCGTGAACGAGACCGGAGCCGAACCCGAATAAACTAAATATTGGAGTAATGATCATCAAGCGGAGACTCGACTAATACGGTCTGATGTTGCCGTCTGTGTAACTTAACATCTTTAAACGCAGGAAACGCTCATCCTCGTCCACTCTCGAGAGCCGCAAAGGCCCCGATAATTAAAGCTGAGCACGAAGCTGCAGCTTCCTTTTGTTTCAGCTCTTTTTTTCTTTTAAGATTTTTGCATTTGCTGCTTCTCTTTCTCTTGGTTTTTTGAGATTGTTAATTTCGTAAATGAATACGCCTGGAATCCCAAATTGGGGATTTTTGTCCTTTCATATTTTTTTTCCGTGCCACGGTAACTCAGCCAAACCTTGTCACATCGTGTGGTGTAACGTAGCCACATGTCCCTGGCGGTTTTTATTAAAAAAACAACAACCTTGTTGTGGTTAAAAGAGCCAGCTGCTACCTCCCTTCCAAGCCCGTGTAATTTGAAACTTTTAAGCACAGGTTTTTAAGAAATGTGTATTGAAATCCTAATCCTAATTGCTAAAACCAAACCAGACAAAAACATGCACTGCACACAGAAGCTGCTCGCAGGACTCGTGACCTCAATATTGTGTTTCTAAATCCGGGCTCCCGACCGCTCCTCTCACAATGGATTGATATGAGTTCACAGGAAAAAACAAGAGCGAGCGAAGCACTGAAAATTAGATGGCTTGCTGTTTTTTTTTGTTTTTTTCAGCCCCCCATCTGGCGAGACTTTCTATTGCTCTTCTGCTCTCCTCAGTCATCTTATCCGAGCCCAGTAATGGCCCATAAAACATTAATTTCATTATTCCAGCAATATGGCTGTTAGCGCGACACTGAGGAGGGAGGGATGGGGGGTAACAGATTATTTGGCCAGTAAAATCAAACGGGCCGGCCGGACTCGAAGATCCATCAAACTGAGACAAGAGCTCGTTGCTATACTCAAATCAATGCAATGTCCTTGAAAATATCTACATCCTTCCATTTCGCTGCGTACGCTCGCAAAACAAGAACGAAATTTTCATCTCACTGAGACGAGTGCGCGTCTGAAGGACCTGATGGGAAGGAACAAAATGTGCGACGATAACACAGCAATCAAAGCAATATTTAGCGTTCCTTCTGATGTTTCCTTTGAGGCCCGTCGGATGAAACGTGATGGAGAGAAGCTCCGCGCGCGTTAAAAAGGGTCGATTCAGGACGAGAGGAGTCGTTCGATGCGAGGCAGATGATAGCGTCGCTGCGTCTCGGATTGTTGGGCTTCGCTCCTCGACGAGACTTCAAAGCTGAATGTTTAGTGCGGCGTGGGGCTGAAAGTACTTCAGCGCTCGCCTCGGAGAGGAAAGAGAGGAAGGAGAGGAGACGAGGGCGAGGAGGGGAGACGAGAGGAAGGAGTGGGAAGAGAGGAAAGAGGAGAAAGAAAGGGATAGAGGAGACAAGAGGAAAGAGATGAAACAAGAGGGAAGAGGAAAGAGAAGAGACAAAAAGAGACGAGACGAAAGAGATGAAACGAGAGGAAAACGATGAAATGAGAGGAAAGAGATGAAACGAGAGGAAAGAGAGGGAAGAGAGGAGATAAAAGGTAAGAGAGGAAACGAGAGGAAACAAGACGAGACGAGAGGAAAAAAGAGGAAATAGAGAAAACGAGAAGAAAGAGAGGAAACAAGAGGAAAAAGATTTCTTTTTGCACACGTAGAGCACAAACAGGGAGTACTAATTAGAGCATACCTGACTATATCGGCCTACACACACACACACACACACACACACACACACACACACTTTACTGTGAGGAACGCAAACACTGCAAAACATATTCCAGTGGCGTTATGAAAGGATTCATAGGTGGTTCTCATCCACATGTGTCCACGTTAATGAGCGCACAAACACACTTTACACACGTGCCTGTTATGTAATCATGCGGCAATGTCCGCAAAAAGAATCTCACTGGAATAAAGAAAGCTGAATGGAGATGTTTTAGAACATTATTACACACAGTATCTATCATCAAAATATATATATGTATATATATATATAATATTTTCGCAGCTGTTGTGTGGCCCTCGCCCGCTCAGCCGTGCACTTTTGTTTTCCACGCGGCAATGTGAATACGAGATGTGATAAGTTCAGAAGTCTCCGGTGAAGAGACGAAGCCGCCGGCATACCCCACGGCATAGCTGACATAACCGAGTCATCTTTTTCCACCCACCATGTACTCATTGTACGAGGACAAGATTAAGCAGCGTGATCCTCAGTGATTATAGGTATAATTAGATTTCTAATTGGTTTTCTCTGCTCTCTCTCTATAGTTAAACTTCAACACCTTAAGTGCCAAAAAAAAGAAGCATTTACTCTTTGTAGCACCTGTGAATTAGCAAAGAGTAAACACAGACATGTAAACATGTCTACATGTCATGACAGAGGCTAAGTAAATAGATAAACTATTTTATTTTTTAATGATATCAATATCGGCCTCGGGATGCAGAGCTGATAAGGGGTCTGTGTGGCTGCAGATAACAGATAACATGAGTTTCAGGTCCCGCTGTCTCCAGACAGGAGGACCCAGATGCAGCCTATGCAGAGCATATAACTGTAATATTGCCGCTAATATAATAAGCCACACACACACACACACACACACACACGATGGGCGAGATTTCGGCCCGACCACCCGATGTGTTTTCTGTTGGTTTTTTGGTTTTCCACCTCAAATGAGGAGCAGCATGCAGCTGCTTCTCTCGTCTCGAAAGTCAGAAATAAGTTCCGTGTCTCGGGCGGTCTGAAGGGTTTCGGCTAACGAAAACACAACTGACTTCTGGCAGAATTTTCTTGAATTATTGTGACTGGATTCTCATTAAATTGCAATTTCATTGTTTTGTTTTTTTTCTCAAAATAGTATGACTTGACTCATTGAATTGCGAATTCATTCGCTTTTATAGTATGACTTTTTTTTTTCTTTCAAACTCCAGAAGTTTATAAATTCATTCAATTCAATTAACGTCAGCTATTGCCCCATGAACATCTAATTAAGAGATTACTTCCCCCCCCCCCCCCCAACAAAAGGCACATACCTAAATTCTAGCTAACCTGATTTAACTCAACAGGCGAAGAAAAAGTCTTCAGAGCAACGTTGCAACTCTGACTAATTGACTGAAATTGATGAAGAAAGGTGGAAATATCTGCAGGGGCTGAAAGGGAAAGTGGGAACAGGGTATGTGGAGTGAAAGACTTGGTTCGAGGGCGTGCAAAGTGTTTCAGCCTGACTGGAATAATATGCAGCTACTCTTAAGGAGAGTAGATATTCTGGTTTTCTTGAACTTTTTCAGTGTCTTTAAATTGTACATTTACCGTAACTAACTACTAACCCTAACCTAAAAAATGTATTAAAGTATATTTTGAACAAGTAAGTATCCATTTAAACCCTAACTCCTAATCCTATGTATTGTTTAAATTGTGTTTAGAGGTTGTACATGGGGATTATATATTATTTTAGCTCTGATATGTATGTTTAATTTGTTTTTTGGGGGGATTTATGACATGTTTTTTTCTTCATCTGTACCTTATGACCCGATATTAAAGGTCCAAAGAGTGCAAAACCACCACTAAATATGACCTTAATTATAAATATATTGTTGAATTCCCATTTGTATGGCATAGTTAAAAAAAAACAACGGAATATTATTATAGGAGCGGTCGGTAAATTAACGTGCATTCTCTAGTAGTGTCACTTCAAAACGTCCTTTTATTCCATAACATATGTGTTTAATGCGGTCGAAAAATAGTTTACCCTTCTGGCTGTACTCAGATGATGTCTACAGAGTTACTTTAATTGACTTACAAAGATAGAAAATGGCATAAGTAAAACACAAATGAGTGCAATGGCTTCTACAGTTATGATCTTCTTCAATCAGACTATTGATTTGCATTAAATTCCCAATAAAGTCTCAAAGAGTCTCACTTCCTGACCTCCTCGAGCCAAAGGTCACGATTTAACACAGAAATGACATCACGCGTGAGATAGAATAACTACTTTACGGAGGTAAAACATTTGGACTCGTAGATTTCTATTGGTTCCAGCTCCACTGGTGAACTCCTGGGCCGAATACTTCCCTCCATTATATAAGAGAGGGGGAAGAGTGAAAGAGAATAAAGTAGATTACACCGGATTATAACAACGAAACAAAGCACAACAGAGTCGAGTAGTCCACGTAGCAACACAGCAGGTCACATCCAAACCTCTGTTCTTCTGCATGTGGTGATAAAGCTCTGGCACTAATGTGGGCAACCTATCCCCAAAAAACACTCCCTGCAGAACATTTCAACCATTTCTGCCTCGGAAGCTTTTTCCACTCCTTTCCCCCCCTTTCTATGTGTGCATAATTAGCATCCTCATGTATCCTGTATACAGCACATTCCCGATAACACACTCTCGCGGTGCCGGGGACCAGACCCCCGTTCGGTTCCCGCCTCCATGCGGCTGCTCGGCTGCCCTTTCGCTTGTTCCTCCGCTCGTACATCACGGCCAGCGAGGCCCCGCGACAAGCCAGAGCCCTGCATTTGAAAACACATTACTTTTTAAGACCCCCTGAGAAATTGTGAAAGGAGGAAGAGTAATAGAGCTTTCCCAGTCCCTCTTGTAAAGCACCCGCTGTGCACATATGAGATTGTGTGTTTGGGTGTGTGTCCGAGTGCATTTGTGTCGAGGCCCTTCTGTGTTTGTGTGCTGAGGATATTTGGACTGAAGGCTGGCACGACAACAACAACGAGCGAGGTGAGGCCTGCCAGGTCCGTGTCCTTGAGTCCTTGAGTCCTTGACATATTGAAGATTCAACGCCGTCACGCTCGCAGATTTGTGTTCAGAGATCAGTTTTTCTGTATTGTTGCGTTCGTGGATTTTTGGTATGGTTATTAACTTCTTTGTTGATCTTGGGACCATGTTGAACATATTTACTCACTCGCCAAAACTATACAGAGGCACACAGATTGATTTATATCTAAATATCCTAAACACTACTTCCCTGATAAGGAGGTGCTACGCATAAACAATGGGTAGGTTCTCAATATTTATTGGTATCTGTGCCAGAGATACTACGTCCATGCTGTGGTTCACTCCTTCATGTCCACTCCTACTTACCAAGAAGTGACCTCACTGTACCAAAACCGTCGTAAAGCATCCCCAGCGTGAACCCTTTATGATCACGTTGAACGTGTTTGGCGGATGAAGGCGGTTTCTATTCTTTCTCACTCAGAAGGGAAGGCACTGATCTTCCAGGGCAATCTAGCTTTTTTTACCACCAGATAGATCTAAGACACTCGAGGAGATCTCTACCTGGTGCGTCTATCCCTGGAGTTCTCTCTCTCTTTTTCCTCTCCTTTTTTTAACACTCCCTCCGTCCGTCGCTTCCGCCCGCGCTTTAATTTCTGCGAGGGACATGAGATAAAGAACCTCGGTGCGGCAGGAGGAAAACCCGCAGGGTGTGACGAGACGGACGACGGCAGGGAGACGATAGAGATGTCTGGAGGGAAGGCTTGATGGATTGAAAGCCGGGGAGAGAGAGACACCACGCAGGTACACTGTCATCCGCTGATCATATCTTTGCTTCTCTGCTTTCGGATCCTTCGTTTCGAGCCAGAGGACTTGAAGTGTCCGACTGTGCTCACGGAAGACATTTGAAGCTCTCCAACAGAGAGACGTCCATTCAGTGTTTTGCCCCCGAGGCAGTGTTTGATCATTCTATCACCCCAAAGGTCTTCAATACATCATTTGTTTGACCATAAAATACAAATATATGCAGTATAAGTTCACTTTGTGAAGTGTAAAGACATACTAACACTATCTGAAGACTGAACACGCGTTTGAGGTTGAGAAAAATCACCTTTATTAAACAGGAAGTGGCTTCACAGTTGTGTTTTTTTTCCGATCAAGCCTCTCCAAGTTCGTTCTCCCAGACTGGGTCTTGAACCGCGGCATCGGTGGTCGTACACAGTCCCGAAAGGTAGTTTCTTTACGTGACTCTCGAGGCAGCAACGCAGTAAGTCTCAGTCGGTAAGCAAGTCAAACATGGACCCTTAAGGATGAAGAGAGACGGGACAATACAGGCGGCTAACGGGACGTCATCGCAGTCATCCATCATGGAACAAACAGATTATAAAGCTGATATCTTTCTTTCAGGCTCTGACCTCATCAAAGATATCCCATAACTACAAAGATACCCCAAAGCCTAGCGCATGGGATTACATTCAGTCTAAATGTGGACCCGGAGATGGATGCAGGGCACATGAAATGCTATATTAACAATGTGTTTCCGAGGCCGCAAACCCAATAGAGCTTTGATAATGGAATCAAAATGAAGGAAAAAGGTGATTTTAAAGGGGCTGAGTACCAGATTCAGAGCATATCTATTGAGGGCCGCCACCTCGAGGCGGAGTGGCGTGATCAGCCGTAACCGCCGGCTGTGAGGTAACCAGTCAGGCACGCTCACGTGCACTAAAAGCACCTGCAGTCGGCAGCCAGAAATATCAAGAAGCTCCGATAACGCACACACACAAACACAAGTCCACTATCAAATAGTTGTTTGACGCCATATTAAAGCCTTTTAGGTGGATAAGATACTTGCCATTGTTAAATATTGACGTGAGACAGAGCTATGGCTGAATGCCCATCCCACATAGAAGTCCCAACACCCTTGGCAATTTAATGTATGTAGCTACTTCGAAAAAGTCAAGTGGCGCTGGTGGGTGGCGCTGTACGTTTACTGGGTGCATTGAGTGCAAAGTGCCTTTGACTGAGGCGGCAGACGGGGCTACTGGTGAGAAAAGACGGCTATGGGTTCGGCAACGGGAACTAGAAGTCCAGAGGATATGTCAACCGCCTCCGCGGCGGGAACCACATGAATACACTCCACGTAGGGGCCTCAGAAGGATACAAAGACGCGCAGATACACACATACACACACACACTCTGGTTTTGCCGGATGATGGGGCCTTGAAAAACCTGAAAGGTTAATTAGTCACCATAGGGGGAAACTCAAGGGGTGTCAGCGCAGCCACTCTCCTTCATCAGTCTCTTTGCTTTTCCCCCGGGCCTCAGCTCCCCGCTGTGTTTTTTGTATGTATATTCGGGGCTGAGGGAAAAGACCACTGGTGATCTAAATTAAGATGTTGAATGGGTCGGCTCATTACTAGGGAAAGGAGGACTATTGATGGGAGCCTTGAAAACGACAGATGCAGAGATTGAAATCGGTCCTTGATATGATAAGTCCATCAGAAAACCTGGGATGTGCTCACAGCATGGAAGTAGGTCTGAGGGGTTGCGTACACTTGTAATAGACACACTTGTACTATTTCACATGGTGTCAATGAAGGAGAGGACGTATTACTGTTCACATCCCAACAGGCTGGAAAGATAGAAGAGTAGATTGGGGGACTTTAAGGTGGATGCATCCTTTAAACATTGTCCAGTGTGATAAATCTGGACTGTAAGGGGGCTATAAATACGTGTACAAATAATTGAAAAATTGATTCTTGTAACAGTGTTCTGACATTTAAGCGCACGCTGATCGGGAATGCCTAATGAGGACACTATAATTAAAGGTCAAAAGTAAAAAAATATAGAATAAGAAACCTCAAAGAATAAACCAGACTGGTCCAATGGGTACCAGTAGAAAACAAAAAAAAAAAGAATTGGCATGGTTGGCAGAACCAAGGTGGGCAAAACATGTCCCTTCAGCTTACAGATTTGGCTGGAATAAAAAGCTAATTATGAATCAATTCTCGTCATTGGAAGGTTGTTGGTTCAATGTTCGCATGTCAAACTGTCCTTGAGCAAGACACTGATCCGGAGTTGCACCAAAATACCAAGTATGATTGAAATGCAGAGGTCAAGTGTTCAATAACTTGAATCCTTATCCAGAGAGTGTGTACAGTGTGTGTACCTTTACATGCACACACGTGCTGTACGTGTACTTAATGCGTGCCAGCCGTTGAGACGTTGTATTGCCGAGACCAATCCGATCTTTAAATTCACAGAACTTATTGGTTCACTGTTATCCAGCCTTGACATGAGAAGCAGGACGGGGAGATTACCAGAGCTCTTTAGCATTAGCAGTTAGGGGGAATGATTGATAGTCCCAAAGAGTCGTCCAGACAGCTACTGGAAGTTTTAGTCGACAGCAGAAATCCCTCTCTCTCTCTCCAAAGTCAGACCTGGAGAAGAAATGGCTTCGGATGGAAGAATCAAGTGTTGCACACACACACACACAGCTAATTTAATTCTAATGCAGAATGCAAAACCCTTCCTGGCATTTTCCTCCACTTTGTATATATATATATATATATATATATATATATATATATATATATATATATATATATATATGTGTGTAATTTAGTTTTGTTTGTATTATGTATGTACTAATCTCTCTCTCTCTCTCTCTCTCTCTCTCTCTCTCTCTCTCTCTATATATATATATATATATGTGTGTGTGTGTGTGTATATACCGCTATATATTATATAAATGTTTTAAATATTTTTTATTTTATATATAAAAATATATCTATAATCTATACACATTTGTTTATACATATATATATATATATATATATATATATATATAAATCTATATGTATACATTATATATATTTTTATTGTATATCATATATATATAATATTTGTATATTATATACAATTATATTATTATTTTATTTAAATATAGCAAATATATACATATATAGACCATACCGAGACAACGGCAAAGCACTGTAACAAATCACTGCAGCTCCATTTTCAATAAGACGCCTCCATCCATACGTGCATATGCATATCCATGGTGACTGCTTCCTCCTGCCTCCGCTGCCCGAGCCAACACAAGAGCTGAAAATAGATCGCCAGTAATTGAACACATTTTTCTGTCTCTTTGGCGAGCTCTCACCCTTCTGAAAAAAAAAAAAACAGCGCCACACTGTCAGGATGAAGCTCCCATGCACATCAGTGGACACTCGGGCAAATAAACAAGATGTAAAAAAATAAATAAAAGCTTGCACCCTTGTTAAAATCTCCCATGCAGAACCGGGTTGCCACAGTTTATTTTTTTTAATGAACCAGTTCAGTTTATTTTGGGCATGAGCCTGTTTTATGGACTATGCGACATTCCACAGACCCCCTCAAAGGAGAACGCCATCACAATGTTCTCATTTTACCCGACGACAAATGGGTTGTATGACAGGCGATCAGTGCCTTCCCCCATCAGGAGTTGCAGGACGTGCTCGCCCACAATTCCATGGGTTCTAGACGCATTAAAGTGAGTTACTTCTTTGTGAGTATACGGACAAACAGCGAAAGAGAGCACTTGTGGAGAGCAAACGTTGCTTCTCTCCACATTCTGCTTTTTGTTGTGTCTTTTGTGTTTAAAGAAGCTCTCTCCACACGGTAGTCCGCTCTGCCTTTGATTATCAGAGAAGACGGAGTGTCTGAATTCAGCCACCAGGCCATTAATCTGTGACTGGCTCTGAGAGATGAGGGAGCCTTCAGTGGCGACCCGCAGGGGGATTATCTGCTCGCTTCAGCCGGCCGCAAAGAGACCCACTGCTGGGCCTCAGACCACAGCTTGGGAAACACAGCCGCCATCGGGCCACCTGGGGAAGTGACCGCATACGCTGATGTGGAGAGAAACTGCATTTCCTGCCAGTCAAGTTGCCTTTAAACAAACTTCAACAACTAATCTTAACATCTTTTACTGAAAAAATAAGAGTTTTGGAGCACAGACTGGCACGCTTCTGTACAAACTATCCTCAGTAAACATGTTCAAATCTGCTACAAATACATGAAATTAGCTGTTGAGGCCATATATTATTTCAGGAAACTGTTTCTTTTACATTTTAGTCAAGATGTTGGTGGTTTTACACTTCATTTTAATGTCAATAGTATTCCTGGAGCCACCACCTATTGGCCATTATAAGTCAATTGTTGGGTCAAAGCAAGACAAAAGATACAAAGACAGTTTTAAGCTATTTTAACATATTTCATGCTTTTTTTTCTTCACTTTGCATGTTCGTGACTTTTTGTGTGTACTAAATGCAACTTTGGTAGTATTCTATGCCTTTAAAATGATCTTTGGATTATCAGGTGGAGTGGTTCTTCTTACATATTTTTGTTGAACTGGGACAATCAAAGCCAAAAAAAAGAAAAAATAACTTGACACATGTCCATTCGCTCCATGTTGAGCGAGGTCTCTTTGGGCCTTTACTTCAGGGTATCTCTCATTTGAAACCATTTCTTGTGCATACGTTTGCACACAAAGAGTTAAATATCAAGGTAGGAGCCAGAGAAGCTTCTATAGAAATTGATAAACCTATGGTTTTTTTTAAATGTTGTAAAATTGTAATCCATGTCATGTATGCTTAAGCTTATAATGTAAGCTATTTCATTGTATGGGTAATGCTTTTCTTTTTTAGCTCATGTCTACTTATTTAGACAAACCTGTGCCACCAAAATAAGGATTAAATCATGGCAAGGGCAATTTATAAATAACATTTTTTTTAAATTTTAATTAATGAGAAAATTACAGTTAGAAATGGTCATTATTGCTTAATAATTATCATTATAATTTAAGGCGTTTAACAGATGGATGAACAAATTTTGCATGTTTCTTTAAGCACTTATTGCACAAAAAAATACAGAAACAAACATTTTATTGCGTCAAAGACGTCGGGACGTGTTTATCCTCTTGCATGTTGTTCACTTACAGTAGAGACCCGTAAAGCGGTCTTTAAACGACGCAGCAAACATGGCCTGGGTTGTTGTGGATGTCTGCTGTTTGTACGAGTCCAATATTGCAGAACTTGAACCGCGCGGCAGCTAACAAAGTGTGAGACGCCGGGGCCGCGGTGCTGTTGATTCTTTAAGTGTGAAAATAGGAATATGGCGAGTAACTCGCTATATCTGGCGGAGCAGCTGGTTCGCACAGACTTCGGCGGTATCGCCAGCCAGGACAGAGTGCAAAGAGCAAATTAACTACGTGTAAGAAGTGGATTTTCTCATTTCCAAGTCCTCTCTCTGTCCGCCAACTACGGGAAGCGTGCGTTTCACGAACAGAGACTCGACCGGTGCTTTGCCGAGTCTTTGTTCACAACTGTTTTAGCACTGCGTGACGAACAACGCCACCCAACGCCGGTCTCTTCCTCTGCTCTGCGGTTCGATCTTCTGGTTTCGTGGTGGAAGCTGTGGCCGCTCTCGACAAGGCGCCTGACGACTTCTTCTTCTTCTTCGACACGGATTTATCACAATTAAACACGGATTCTTGTGTACTCAAAAAGCATCTGCAATACATTTAAAATGAGACACTAAGGTCCTATAACTTAACTTTTAAGGAGGGTTATTCTGGTAAATTGCTTGTTATTCCGGTAAATTGTGGGTAATTCTGGTTAATTGCAGGTCATTCTGGTAAATTGCTGGTTATTTTGGTAAATTGCAGCGCTTCTTATTCAACTTCAATCAAATCTAATTTATTACAAGAAAAAGAAAGCTGAGGGCATAGTTACTTTAGACAACTACTTGCCAAAAAAAGTTAAAAAGAAAAGTCAATGTCAAGCCCTGATTCTACTTTAAATCCAATAGAGCCATTTAGAAATATATCGCACATTATTATTTACCACCACAGCGTTTGAAATTGACTTAATACAACATGACATCACCAAATCACCAATCCTTTTAAATAATGTATTGTTGGCATGCTAAGCAGAGGGGAGTCCATGCAAAGCTTCATTTGGTCCATTGGACTTGTATGAGGGCCCTTCACTTAGCATTTGATGGATGAAGCGATGCAAAAGAAAATAGACGAGGGGGTAATAAAACACCATAACAGTGAAGATGTATATTTTTAGTTCAATTTTGCATGCCACTGATTTGAAATTGTTTTCCCTCCCCAGTGTGTCGATCCCCGCTGCCCATCCACCCGATGAGCGAGCGCGCTATCTGATGAGAGAATTTGTGCCCGCATCATTTGGCAGTTTGTCTTTATGAAAGCAAAGATATGAGAAATGTGTTGCTGTGAGGAGGGCGAATTATAATTATTTATTTTTTTTCTCCCAGGGTTCCCGGAGAAAACACTCTGACGGAGGAGACAGAGAAAATGATAATTAGATGAATAGAAATGTGCGACACGTTCAACACTCTGCCTATTTTTCTCTCGCTACACAAACATACAAACACACACTGGGTCTGTGCTACTTGCAAAAAAAAGTGTTTTAAACCCAGTGAATTGTGTTCTCACCCACAATGCACCTGTATTTTCTTCCATGTTAATGAGCCACCCTGACCCCCTGGTCAACTAGACCTTCCTATGTATGTTTTCCTTTCCCCTGGCCACCCCTCCACATGACATCCATCCTAATTGGGATGTATATAAATATGTTTTTCTGTCTTCATCAACTCTCCTGAGGTACATTTCCCCCTTTCGCCACAGAGGTCAGAGGTCAACGGCGGTTCGCTGCGAGTGCAGAAGGGTTCAGAGTCGGACACAAGGACAAGGACACCGACGCGACGACAGGAGCCCTGTTGCGCAATTCAAATGCTCTGAAAAATGCATTTATACGTCCGTCGCTCTCCTTTTTCGTCTCGCCTGCAGCAGGACTGAGGGCCCAACCGATCGCCAACGCAATATAATCCTACTCCTTCCCTTTAGCAATTACGGGGCAGGCCCCAAAGACAGGAACCCAGCTGTTTCTGGAGCAAAATGAAAAGGCACTTTAATCTGCCAGTCTGCCTGTGCCTGCCAGCCGTCTCACCTCCCGTTTCCTCTCCTCTACGCTGAGAAAAGGTCACGGGTGCCATTGTTCTCAAGCGCAGAAAACATCATCTCTCTATGAAGGCTTTTCACACTGCGTATTGTTAGCATTGGGCTGAGAGTAGCTATAGGTTAAATGTCAGCTGCAACACGTGAATAGTGGTCACATTATACAATTTTAAACAATCTCTATCCATCCTAGACTATCTATCTATCTATCTATCTATCTACCTACTTACCTACCCATCTATCCATCCATCCATCCATCCATCCACCTACCCACTCATCTATCTATCTATCCTCCCATCCATCCACCTACCTACTTATCTATCTATCTATCCATCCATCCACCTACTCACTCATCTATCTATCTATCAATTTATCTATCTATCTATCTATTTATCTATCTATCCATCCATCCATCCACCTACCTACCTACCCACTCATCTATCTATCTATCCGTCCATCCATCAATCCACCTACCCACTCATCCATCTATCCATCCATCCATCCATCTACCCACTCATCTATCTATTTATCTATCTATCTATCTATCTATCTATCTATCTATCTATCTATCCATCCATCCACCTACCTACGTACCCAGCCATCCATCCATCCATCTATCAATACACAGTCCATTAACATATCCTCCCTTCCTTGTTTCATTCTTCCATTTGATCAATCTCGCAAATGCACTCAGCATATTCATTGATATTACTGCACGACGGTTGGTGGAGAGTAATGTATAATAAAGAGAATCAATAATAAACATATGATTAAAAAGTGCCTCCAAGATCAGAACTGAATCAGACCTTGAAAGGAGCGTTGGCAGTCGAGTCTCGCAGGTTGGGCGTTGCGGCTCAATGAACTTCGCAATTAGAAAAGTCATGAACCGACGACGCCGATGATGGCTGAGAGATTTGTCTTGTGCCGCCGCCGAAGCTTTATTAATAAACCGTGATGAATTTGCAGAGAGTGCTCGTACAACTTTAACTCCAGCCCGCTTGGCATTCGCCGCCCATGTGACACGAGGAGCAGAGGGGAATGCGCAATGATGTTGTGTTTTTTTTTGCTCGCTGGGATAAACCCAAGCCATGAATTAGTCATGTTTCGTAAGTCGGGGTTGACTATTAGAACAGAATTGATTTAATCATTTGGATGTTTATTGCCTTTGACTGGATTCACATGTTTACTGATTGTGTTCATGGCGCCAAATGGGAGATAAGAGTCTACAAATAAATTCCCTTACGTCCTGTTTGTACCTCACTGACGGCACTTTATCATAAACCTTACATGACATGATTGCAGCGTTGGAATATAATAGTTCTTATGGTGTGGTTGTGCATTTGGTGCACTGTTGGGAGGTAATTACTTCCATGTGGGTGAGGTTTTAGATACTTTTCTTATCTTAAATTCCTGCCGTGTATTGCATTGTGGCAACGTGATGCACTCATCTGTGTGTCACAGTACAGCTTTCTGGAATATAAAAGAAATAATGCGACTTAAAACATACAGTAGTGGTACCACAGCTTCCCCGACTCAAGCCTCTGATGACATCTCGGAGAACTTTACAGATCCGATTAGGCAACAAAAAAAAAACACTTCTGCTGCAGCTGCAGCGGAGAGAAATCAGTTAGACGCCAATAGTAAATGAGGCCAGTGTGTTATGTGAAACTCTCACTTTGTGTGTGTGTGTCTGTGTGTGTATGTGTGTGTGTGTGCCTTGGCTGAATGTACCCGGCTCAGCCTTGCTGCAAGAGTCTTGTTCACTTTACATCTGGGCTGAGCTGGAACAAAAGGGCAGACGCTCGCCCAACAGGCAGCGCTCGCATTAACGTACTGATTACCATCCCACACACACACGCACACACACACACACACACACACACACACACACGCAAGCTAGCAGCAGAGCCACAAAGTCCAGCATCTCGATCGTGACTGAGATGCAGAGTGATTGAAGGAGCAAAAGAAGAGAGAGAGAGAAAAGAGGCGATGAAATGAAAGAAAAGTGGGCACGGCAGCTGGTGCTTCCCACCAACCTGCTGCTGTCTGATTTCTCACTGTCTTCTCTCTTCATCTATCCATCTATCTATCCATCCATACATCCACCTACCTACCTCCCTACTTACCTACCTACCTACTTACCTATCTATCTTCTTACTTACCTACTTATCTACCTACCTACCTACTTACCTACTTATCTACCTACCTACCTATCTATCTTCTTACCTACCTACTTATCTACCTACCTATCTTTCTCCTTATCTACCTACCTACTTACCTACCTACCTACTTACCTACCTACCTACTTACCTACCTACCTACTTACCTACCTACCTATCAACTTACCTACCTATCTATCAGAATAAAAGTGAGACAATCCTACTTCTGTCACAGTCAACTCTAAATTTAGTTCCCGCTGCAATGCAGGGGACAACCCGTAGCCAGCAACAACACACACACACACACACACACACACACACACACACACACACAGACACACACACACACACACACACAGAGAATGCATCCCGGCTGGTTCAGCAAAAGGAAAAGGCCCTTTAATCCGCCGGTCGGCCCCGCCCTGGCGGCCGGCTCACCTGCTCCTTGCCGCTCCTCTACTCTGAGAAAGGTCACAGGTGCCGTCGGTTCCGGGAGCAGCCATCACGCTTCATTTCCTTTCAGACTGATCTTATTCACTGCTCGACGTTGTTTGCCTGTATGGATTTATGACATGCCCAGATGCCTTCTGGGTTTGGAAAAGAAATAAAATAAAAGGCTTGTGTGCTTGGATTATTAATACAATATATTTTTCTTTCCGTGTCACATCACCAGCAGCTTTTTTTTTTTTTTTGGGGAGTGCCCACTTCTCTCCCCTGTCTCGCTCTATTTCTCTTTGACTCGGTCACTGTGCCAGATTAGTGACTGAAAAGGTACAATTTGCAGTGGGCCCACCAAGATGAGGAGGTAAGAGGATCTGATTAATGCACGTTTCCCTTTTTATGTATTCATGACTATTTCCTGGAGTCTATTAGAAAGACATGACTTATTCAAGTGGAGGTTTTGATTGTCTGTCTCGGCAGTTGACTTTCCATCTTTCATTTTGTCCAACACTCCTTCCCCATCTCTATCTCCTCAGCGGGTCTGATCTCTGTCCTCCCTACTTCCTTCACTCGGTGCTTTAACCCCGCCCTGCTCCCCTTTCATTCTGGCGTCCTTCAATTGATTGGATGTGACCGATTATATCCATTCGGCTCCACTTAGCTCGGTCTGGTTGTACGAGAGTGAGGGTTTTGACCCTCTATGAACTGGTGATGAGAGACGGCTCGGTTGTGACTCATCCATTATGAATCTGGGGGGTGTAGTGTTGGTGTGATTTTAGTTCAGTGGTCGCCGGCCCCGGCCGCCTTTTCTGCGAGGTCCACATTATGCATTCGCGGCACTGCGGGACTATTTTTGGGCCGCCGAAATAGCTCCGCTCTGCTAACTTATGACACCGTGCGGCTAAAAGAGTGCCTAAAGTGTTATATATCGCTCCAGGTCCAGTTTTATTGCAAATGCAAATACAGGAGTACAGTTATCACATCTTCAAAATGGACTCACTGAACTCTTAATGATGAGGAGGTTCTTTTTTTCCCATGATTCCCTCCCTTCGCTCCCTCGCTGTGTTATGTGGTTAAATCAAGGTCGAGGCTGCTTGAGGGCAAGTTCAAGTCTTCATGAGAAGTCAAGAAACATGTCTTTCAGGTCTCTGAATGTAGACGAGAGCAGTTAGGTGGGAGGAGAGGTTTTTTTTTTCTTTCCAGGCACCAAAAGGCTTTTAAGAAGCAGACCGGCATGGATAAGCATTTCCATTAACACACTATATCAAGTTCTTTGATGAAAAGCCAAAAGGTACAAGCGAAGTCTCCATTCACTCTTCAAAGAACATACAAGACTCCTAATAGGCAATTCAATAAGAAAACCTTCAACCAGCAAGCTAATAACTAATGTTGCGTCGTGCGCAGGCAACTTAATTAGCTGAACTTGTTTGAGTGTTGTAAAGAAATGTGACCTCTAAAGGTGTGCGCTCTGAACGTCCAACACGTTTTTGTTCTGTATTATTTGACTGTTTTTGAGTCCCTTTATTATTGTACCAACAATCACTATATGGGCGTGTCTATGGTCCCTTAAGCGTTACTTAACGTCAGCTCTATGTTCCCTTAAATGTGTTCCCTCAGCCCTGTGTTCCCTTGGCATTGCTCCCACGGCCGATTACTCTGAAAACCCAATAGTTTGATTGGACCAAAACGCAACACAACTCTAACCCTCTTGTACTACATTGGGGTTGGCTTCCCTTCATGTTCTCGGTCGAAACCCCTCACCAATCTTACTCCTAATGCCTCAACCCAACCAATCAACCCAATGAAGGCAAAGGGTGTTGGCCGGACTCTCTGACTATCAGATAGTTTCAGCTCGATATCTTAAAACGTTCCACACGGATTAGGATTTAGGACTGTTTCTCGTCTCATACGTTTTGAAGGCACTCTGGTTCTGCCTGTTCTCTTTCAGTCAATCTCTAGTCCGTCATTGGGTATTTTTCGCCGTACATTTATGAGGTAGTATCTTAATGTCTGAGTACAAAGTTAAAACGTTTTCAAATCACGGATTGCCTCAACTTGTTCTGCCTTGCGAGTTTTTTAATTTACTTTAATTCCACTCTAAAATTCCCCTCACATTTGGTCCAAGTATTATTAAATCATCAAGTACTAGCAGACCCGCTGTTTCAAAGCTCGATGCCACGGACGGACAATTAGAGCTTGCTTAATAATTCAAAATTATAAAGGAAACATACTTGTAAAAGACTAACTGAAGTCCATTGAAATAAAGTCCATGTAATATCTCTTATGGAGCAAATCAGAGTCCCTATAGTAGTTTATTTGTGTATTAAAGGCCGTCCTATACATGTTTTAACATATGTTTTCATTTAAAGTGAAAGCGAGGAAACCTTTTGTACAGTGTCTGATGTGACCTTAAGCTCCCATGTATTCTGTCGGCAGAATGAAAACTCCCCTCAGTAACAAACACACTTACACAGATCATCAGTAGCATCTCTTGGTTCTCATCATCCTATATGGGATGTGAACTAGACAGGCACTCTTTCTAAATCCACTCCCTTCAGTGTGCAAAAAGAGGAATTACCGAGCTCAAGACAGCACTGAAGATGACCCGAGCTGCCACTTTTTCTTCCAAAAAAGTCGGGTAAATGTATAACCCGCTGTCGGGAGAGCTTGCTAATGAGGATACTCTTCTATAGTCTTGGAAACCTGGAGTGAAATTATCTTTTTTTTCAGGTGGACTTTGCCATAGGATTAAGATGAGATCGGCTTAATTGCCACGCTGCTTGGCAGCGGGGAGTCTTTTCTCTGTGAGGATATCAGCATAAAGCTTTTCATAAGGATGTGCGTCACAATCTTCCCGTGCAGCTTGAAGCCGTAGGAGTCTACCGGGAATTCCTTTACACAAAGTAGATCAACGGGGTCAGTGGGTTGTGTTGCAGGCCTCGCTCTGGGAGTATCATTTCAAGGCCCTCGGACTGACCTCTACGACTGAAATGGTTAGATTAGATGCTGTGTCTTGAGAAACTGACAGGCAATAAGCAGCAAAGTACAGTCCCGTTTAAATGAATTCAACTAAATGCCAGCCTACTTTCCCCCATACTTTTTTTTTCTCCAATAAAACAAAGTTGGCTCCATCTTTTGCTAGCTGCCAATGCTGCTGGGAGCCTTTAGGGACAGGAGACAGTCAGTGGGCAGCAGAGGGAGGCAGATGGCCCACAATCCTATTATACAGCTCTTACACAATCTTTTCTCTTCTCACTTGCACATACACACACATGGCATACAGCATCATGTGCATACATTAAAAGGAACCTATCCCTTGCTATTCTCCTCGCTTATATGATGACTATTTCAAAACAACCTTTTGTTAACAACGTGTGGTATTTTGATGATGGAAGGTTTTCACTTCCAACTCATCAAATATTGGTTTCAGTACCTTGAAGGTCTTGCAAGTCAATTTCCACTTGCTGCTTGCATAGTTTATTTTCAATTCAAACTTCACTTGAGTGACTAAAGACTCACGTGACCAGCAACTCATGGGTCTCATCTGACCTACGACTAATTGACGCATGAAGAGAAAATAAGTCAAAGTTTTTGCTGTCATGGTCTTGGGTTTTTGTTTTGAATGTCCCTCTCGTGTCCTTTACTTCCTGCCCTTCTGTCTGGCCACGTCCCCAATGTAATTCTCCTGTATCTAATCACCTTCACCTACGTATTTAAACCCTCTCCTGCCTCAGTGTTGGCTTCTCTATTTCTATCCCATTTTGTATCCCTGCTTCTAAACCTCGCTTCAATAAAGACCTTGTTTTTACACCCGACTACCAAATCTCGAGTCTGCAATTGAGTCCTTCTCCCTGTGGGTCTCGGTCCTTAACACATCTGCCACAGCAGACTACAGTGCACTTTATGTTGAATCAGTCGCTTCAAACATCTAATATGGATGCGGCTGGGTTTTCAAAAGCCCGCTGCTTCGTATAAATATGCTAACGGCTGCCTCTGTGCGTTGGTATCAGACGTCGAGGGGCACTGACCAAGTGCCAATAATTCAAGATTTGGGAACGAGACCGTGTTTGAAACGCAGCTCTCGTCTCGTCTCTTCGGAGCACGTTGCATGTTTTCTATTAATTAACCAACACCGCAATCTTTGTGAATCGCCTGCAATGTGTGCCGTTACTGGTTTCTGACAGTCTCTTCCCATAACTCTGAATGCAAATGCCGGAATGACACGTAATGTTTAAGGTTTCATCCTGGATGATAACCCGCCTATGTGGGTTAGGAAATACAGTGAAGTCTAACATCTATTACTTTATTGCCTGTCTTCCTTTACGCTTTTTTTCCAAATGTTTTAGCCGATTCTGTTTGCAAAATAATACTAAAAGTAATAGGATGCGTAAATTCAGCCGTCAACACCCTTGACAATCGACAGAAGGCATACTGTCCTGTTGAACATGTGTAAAGAGTCAACATAATAATAATGAGTCCTATAGTGGGAATGCAGTGTTGCTTGAGCGTGTGCATTCAGCGCACAAGTCTTTGACTCCGCTGAACAAATGTTTTCCCGTCAATTTTCGAGGAGAGGCTATATGTACACAGCTGTACTCACGCGATAGCCTCTTATGCTCGGGAGCCCAGAAGCTAGAAGTACTTAGACGCCCCCGAAAACACACACACATTATGCTCAGGCAAGTAAACACAAACTACGCTTTAGGCCTCTGAATACTTCTATTCAAATATTCCAAGATAAATAACAGTGGTTGTTTTTATGGCTCCTCCTACACATGTAGCCTGGTTTATATCCCCAAACTACGAAACTACAACAGTGAAGCAACCAACACCGATGAATAAATGAAAAGGTTCTAGTTTCACTATGTCTAAGGAAATAATTGTGCTCCCTCTTTAAAACTCAATTCGCTTTCAGTCCTCCCTTTCCTCTTCTAATTAAACCGGCTGTTTGGAGTTCATACATAGCACCATCATTATTCATGATCCATTTAAATGATAGTTTGGCACTGTCGCTCCCTTACTAAGGACATGTTTACAAAGACGATTCCGCCCGTAATTATCAAAGTTAGACTCTGACTGCCGTTTGTTTTTCCAGTTTTGATACGACATCAAGGGGCGGCGGCATCAGATGGTACGAATCCACGCAAACCATTAGGTGAAAAAGTAGGCGAAGCATTGAGCAATCCAAAGCAAACCTACCCGAGTCATTATTAGACCCTCGGATCAACTGACTTGAGTATGAAGTCAAAGATAGTCCGCATGGTGAGAAGGGTTGTGAATGGGCCACACAAACCTAACTCACAACAATCCTAACCCTAATGGTTTCGTTGCCTACAATTAACTTCCTGGTCACAAAAACTGTCTCTATCATGGACAATGCCTCTCATCCTCCTCACACCACATGAAGTCACTTCAGAAGGACGAGGTGTATCATATAATTTGATGGCCACAGGTATTTTCTACCTGACGCCCTCCATCTATATAACACCTCCCCCTTCTGCAAGAAAGACAGCTAAATATTCAGACATTTAAAACAATACAAGCCACAAACACCACCAGTGAATCGTCAATATAGATACAATAAAGAGTTTAGCCTCATCTATAGCTTTCCGTCTCCTTTCCATCCTTTAATTAATCTGTTTTTTCTTCTTTCTCCATTTCCAACCCTCGTCTTCCCCATCCCACCTCCCCATCCCGCATCTAGCGAGGAGTCATGCTGGTTAAAGACTGTCAGGAGAACAGACTGATCCTCGTGTAACTTCTTGCTCTCACCGGGGGAACAGCTGGGACTAAGAAGGTATTACGGAGCAGGTGCCGAACAATTCCCCCCACTTCACAGGCAGAGGACTTTAGTTCGGGAGCTGGTGTCCTGGACGAGACAACAAGAGGCCGCTGGACTGCAGTCATGGAGGAACCGATGGATCAATTACATCGTAGGATGGAGAGGCTTAATGGCTTGCCGCAAGGCTTTATGTTTCATTAATGTTCCACCAAACCTTGCCGTGAGTTATGAGCTTTTCTGATTTTGACAAGGATAGTGTTTCAGACCATATTTGGGAAGGTTAACTCTCCCCCGGATTGAGACATTTAAGGCTCCATGTTCGCTCTGTTCGGTTTCCATCTTTTCTGGATCAGTGGTTGCGCTCGTGTCACTAACCAAACCCCCCACAGATATTGTCTTTGTTACTTCCCTGTAGTTATGGGTGTGAGGATTGTTGTTGAATTTATTGTTTTTTTTAATAAGACAGATGTCACCTTGGAGGAAGACTGGAAGAGATTTAACATTTAAGTTTCATCTAGTTTTCATTCATTTGGGCTCATGTGTGTCAGAAAAAGGGTACATTATTTTGTGACATGAATGCGAGTCACGCAGATATGTTCAATTGACCGTTACGTGATTGATGTTGAACCTCACTCGAATGAAAAGGTCACATTAATAATCGTCCTAATGATGGAACTGTCCGCTTCACCGTGAGGTGCACTGAGGTGTTTATCCTGGGCAGAGGCTAATGGCGCAACATCTGACAGCGCAACTACCCGTCAGCCAAAAATAGGCCATGCATCTATCTATACATGCCCTCAACGGGCTCGAGTGACATTGTGCACACTCACAGAGGCATAGATGAGGTGACACACACCAGTTGTCTGGAACCAGATGCAGTTATCTTATCCTCTCCACATGTATATGTAGAGATTCAAAGGAGGGTTGAGCTGGAATCTGAAAATATACATTTTACATAAGAGTCCATACTATGAGGCGTTGCAATTGTGAGTGTTATGACATATCTCTGGGCAGCAGTGTGCAGAGGGATGCCAGGGTTCATGCCTATGAGATGGATGCAGTCACCCCGCTGACAAAGGGTCAGGACATTGGCACTGACCCTCAACAAGCTCCTGAGGGGAGAATCTGTGGCTAATGCTGCACTCTGACCCTCTGTCGGCAGAGATAATTCACTGATGGAGATGGATAGAAGGTGATTTCTTCAAATTTCTTAATTTTATCAGTTTTTTAGGATTGTTTTGTGGAGGAAATGTGCCCTGCTCAAGCAAAAGGTATAGAAGCAACTGCAATTACAAAGATGAGAGTCCTCACCGGTTAGCCACTCCAAGGAAACACTCCCACTGGTGTTCATTGGACTACACCCACAAGATGGACAAACATCTACTGGGAATCAAGCCTCAAGTTCATCTAAACATGGAGTCTTTCAACTACGTTCTTGGTTTGACCCTTCGATGTTATATCGACCCACATCCCGGTAAAACTGTGCTCACTCAAGCACGAAACAGATGCTTCATTATTTCCATGTTAGACATTTTCACTCGGACAACAAGCGAACCGACTGAGGAAAGCAGTCCTCATGCAACAGCGAGAAGGATGATTACCTCTCGGTACAGTAGAGCGCAGAATAAAAATGTGAAATATGTCATTTGTTGTTTATTTGTGATCACAAAGCAAACCTTCATGACCTTCTCAGCTGTTGCATTGTCCAATGTTTGGATTATAACACAACATCTTGTGACAAAGAATGAGTTACAAATTACAACATACAGCCTTATAATGAACATTTCTCAAAGCTCAGTACGAGTCTTGCCCACAAGCAAATCCAGATGCATTCTGGGAAGAATGCCGAATTACATCTTTGGTACAAAAACGATTGCTTATGTTGTTGTGCATTGGACACATTGATTCAGTTTTCAAAGGATGTTCTGGCCTTCAAAACGCACACACACACATTTTGCCAAGCCTAAGGGGGAACTATGCCCATTTTTTTTTTATATTGCTATGGTCTAAGAGGCTGATCACAGCGTCGCCCTAGGCCTCGCAAACGCCCCTGAGAGAAGGGCATCAGCCAAACAGTGCCAAAAAGACCGGGGGTTGCGCAACCGGGGGATCAAATGTGATTAACAGAAAAGTATGGTTCTCAAAAAACAGTAGCCTCCATAAAACTATCACAACCTGCAATATGAATTCCCTCTTCCTTCTGACATACTCAGTGTCTGTCTAACAGAAAACTAGCTAGCTATCCCGACAACACGCGCCAGCGTCAACACAGGAAGGAAGCGGTAAAGTGGAAAGGCCCGCCCCTCGCTTTGTTTGATTCGCTGCCAGGGACGAGTTGAGAACATTGAACTTAGCATCACAGTCGAGGGAGACAATGAGTATAGAGTGTGTTTTCTACAACCTCTGACACCACTGACAGCCATCCTGCTACTCCACACACACACACACACACAACTCTGGCCAGCATAACACACACAGATACGAAACTACTCATCTTCACTTGTTTCAGTCTCTTTTTAAAACCTGCCTTTCTCCCTTTATTCACATACTCCTCCTCCCCTCTTTCAGCTGCGCCTCTTGTGGGAGTTGAGGAATAAAAGATGATGAATGAGAAGAGCTACGCAGGCTACGTGAATCAGACAGCTCTGTATTTATAGTGGCGAACCCACTCTCTCCATCACCACCAGGTACTCCAACATCAACTGGCGCGGCGAACGGTGTTTCGCCAAAGTGGTATGACGGCGCCTCGAGCACGGGCGGTCAATATTGTGTGCGTGCAAAGAGGGATTCAAAACAAAGAGGGTGGCAACAACTCAAGAGTTGTAAAAACGAGATGACTCGGATGTTCTGCGTGGCGATGGAGAGGAGTTTATCCTCCATGCTTTGACCTGTTCACGTGACGCAGAAGTCAAAGCTAGCAAGCTAGCAAGCTAGCAAGCTAACGCAACGTCGGTATAAACCTCATAAACTTCACAGGAAAATACAGTGTTGTCACTTCCTCCTCGCACAACACTTTTTTGGCACAACAAGCTTGATTCAATAGCATGCTTTGGGGGTAACACAACTACTTGGAAACGTCCGCGGTGAGGGTTTCGAGGAAAGCAGTGTTGACTGTCAACACTCGACTAACTTTAAGCTGATTTAGCTGTCAAATTGAACAACTGTAGTGCGGTTTAAACAGTACGCATGCCAACCAATCGAAAACTTTTCCACGGTCAATGTATAGATGGACAGACACAGACAGTCAGTCTCTCTCTCTCTCTCTCTCTCTCTCTCTCTCTCTCTCTCTCTCTCTCTCTCTCTCTCACTCACACACACACACACACAAATGTAATGGAAACCTCGGGAGAATCAATTTCCCAGCTGAGAGTGTGACTGAGTGTTTTTCGGGCCGGCCTGAGAAGGCCCATTACTGCTGGACAGGGGGGAGCGGGCCAGGCAGTTCACCCTGCTGTGTGTGTGTGTGTGTGTGTGTGTGTACTGTACGTGTGTGTCACGACATGCATGCCCACCCTAACTCACGTACACATCCGGGGCCCAGGACCCGGGCAGCGCCACCGGGTCAAATTGCTTCCGTTAGGTCGCTACTGAGTCCAATCACGCGGAGGAGTCCACTGGATCCACACCGCCGGGCCCGACGGGAGCTGATTTCATGACCAAGTGCTCCATTATGCTCTCAGTCACGAAAGGTGTGTGTGTGTGAGTGCGTTTGTGTGTGTGTGTGTGTGTGCGTTTGTGTGTGTGAATGTTGTCTCAATCTTAGGGTGTGACGGCAGAGAGATACGGCAGCTTCCTCACGTGCATCCGAGACCTTCACGGTGATATTTTAAGTTTTGTATAGTTTGACGCATACCAATATGCGTGGTGGTTTATATATAAATTATGTGATTTTTTAAATTTTTTTAATCACTTTAATTAATGTCTAATTTAATGTCTGTTTTAAATCTGCACCACATCCTCCTCTGGCTCGGTCTTGTAGAAATCCTAAATATAATTTCTGGTCATTACAAAAAAAAATAACACAGTCCTCTGCCAGTGTTTTGCATTAAATGTTGGATACCCACACAGCACAGATTATATAATTCTTGAGATTCAAGGAAACAAAAGTACTGGTGCTCCAACAGGGCGGAAACTGCCACTAATCTGTTTGTATAATGGTATTTGCCAAAATACCAGTGTAATCCTTTAAGAGGTATATTTTGTTTTTCCTTTTCATATGGTGATCACAGCTTTTTCTTTGAGCAGGGAATTCAGGACACAGTCCATGTAGCCTGAAAGTGGAAAGATGTCTTTAGGCTCCATTCCTCTGCTTCGTATTATTTGAGGCACATGGTCTTAAACTGAACAGCTTCTTTATTTGAAAAGAGATCTAAAAACACGATGTTAAAGAAAACAGTTTTTTATGTTGTTTTTTTTAAGGATATTTGGCCACTTATACAAAAGGCTTTGAATCTACTATTTGGCGAAAGTCCATGTTTGGACTATGCTTTTATCCAAACTCCTCACCACTCTGAAAAGGCCTCAAGGACAAATTGTAAAGAGTCTTTTCTGTAATATAAAGAATGCAGTTTACTGTCCCCGCAAAACGAATCCCTATAAACAGTTTGTATGCTATCTCATAAAAAAGAAATTCATCCTTTTTCACGCATTCCTCAAATGTCGACACCTGCACATGAACCCTGCGGTGCAGAGCCTGCAAAGGATTGTTACGTGAAATAACCAACCTATTTGTGATGCAAAGTGATGCAACTGCGTCTGTCCCGCAACTTACATCAGAGGCGTTGGTGAGGATCAAACGTTAATAATCTCGAAGTAAAAGAATGTATATATGTGGATGGAGATGGTCGTGTATATGTAGATGCATATGTACCGTAAAAGTCGGGCTATTAGCCGCTTGTACCTTCGTTGGGTGTCCCGGCTGTAGCAAGCTAACGCTGCTGCTAGCTCCCGGCTGTAGCAAGCTAACGCTGCTGCTAGCTTCCGGCTGTAGCAAGCTAACGCTGCTGCTGCTACTGCCCGCGTCCCCGCTGCCCGAGTCGGGCATCGAGTCGGGGCTGGTCCCGCTACCTTCAGTGGTTTTCGGGGAGCTAGCAGGGAACTAGCAGCAGTGCTAGCTGGCTACAGCGGGGAGCTAACGGAGACACCCACTGAAGGCTGTAGCGGCTCGTAACCCAACTTTGACAGCATTTGTCGGTGGAGATGTGCACGTATGTAAAGGTTAGCATTTATACTCGCTATGAGCTAAACTATTGATACTAATATCACCGATTGGATTATTTAACATGTCAAGGATTGTTCTGTTGTGTAAATTAAGTCAGCTGGGACTTCTGGTTTGACATGTCTGACAGGAACGGAGGTTTAATCTGTGAAAGTCCTGTTTTTGTGTGTAGTGTAGTGCTTTCCCTTTCGTGCAACACACACACAGTGAACCAGATCAGTCGGCCCCGTGCTGCAGAGAAGAAAAGTCCCAATGTAAAAATGTTGATATGTTCCTTCCAGGCGGACGCTTCAGGGGCTTGACCTGCTACTGTTGCTCTAATTCCATGACCAGAAGCTCCTTGGAAAAGTCTTCCTCGCCGCAACGGCTGTGGATTTCACGCCAGTCCGACACTTTGATGCCAAGCGCCGACACAATAACTCCTCCAGCAAAATGCTGCCAATTTTATTTCATGAAATCCTCAACCAATCCGAGCTCTGCCTTTTCCCTCAACACAACCGAGTTCATGTTATTGCACTTTAACGTTAATCAAAGCGCCGGCTTGTCTAGTAGCGATAACACGGCTTTAAATTATCTAATTTCCGCTGCGACTCGGAAACCGCTCGAGTGTTGAAATCTTTTAAAACGTTATAATGAAATACCTATGCATTGGCGTGGCGGAGATTTTCGTTTTTTTGCCGCGCAATGATTACAACGGCACGCAGACAGAACTTCATTAAGAGTATATTGCAGATTGGTCGTTGGGGTTTTGCAAGCAATTCTCTCTCTAGTCGCCGATCCATTCCTATAACCTCTGAGGAGAAAAAATCCTCCCCGAGGAGCTCCAGCCCCTGAGACGGACCCCACGGGCAGCACTCCAGAGAGACACCATCCATCTTTATCAGGCTGTCCAGCAGGGTTCGTGAAGAAAAAATAAATAGGGTTGTTAAAACCTTATGGCTTTTCTCTTAAACTACAACAAATAGACAGTGGTTCTGCTTTTATTGCGCTGAGAAATTGTGAAATAGCAAGAAAGCTTGGTGGCTATTTCTTCACGGTTACTGCTTTCTGGAGGAGGTAAAGGGGGGGGGGGGGTGCAGAGCATTCTGCTAATGGATAAAACACCATCTTGTTTTCTCCCCCATAAACCTTCAACGCAAGTCTAGTGAGCGCTCATGCTTCTGGTTGCCCGCGGCTTTATTTTCACCCTTTCCAAACCGTGCGCGCGCGTGCTTTTCCGCGCGAGCACCGAGTAGCTAACGCGGAGAGCGAGGAGTCTTTCGCGGATGTTAGCAGATCGATGGGGGACATCTCTGCTGCCGACCTCTCGTCGCTGATGTACTCCCTCCCTCCTCACCCCCCCAACGCCGTGAGCCTCCAGCTCTTCCTCTCTGTCTTTGTCTTTCTCGCCCTGTCACATCGCCCTCATCAGCTGCGGGACACCAGTCACCAGAGCCCGTGAGAGGGTCAGCGCGACGGCACATCTGTTGTATGACAAGCGCGATGAGGCTTGAAAGGAATGATTTTATTAACTCTTCTATGGACTCCAGGAGAAGAATTATTATATGTGCTGAGTAAGTCTCAATAACATGTTACAGTATTTTGGAACGGGAAAAAAAAAAAAGGTGTTCGTACATATCTGCAGCTGAAAAATGGATCGCAATATCCAGTAAATCTCCTCAGCTGGCTTTGTGCACTGCAGGGCAAGCTTATATTGTCCTCTTTGTTTTCTGCACAGTGCCCTTTCTTTACAAGTGTCTCTACATGAACACTCAATAGAGTTTCAGTCCAGTTTATAGATCTTCAACTGACTGAATGAGAGCCAATATCAATCTATCGGTCTATGCTCACATCTATTGACTGTATCTATTTCAATAATGCTTCCCACTAGTCACCATCATCCCCACTCGGAAACCTTTTGCTGCAAGAACGGTTTACTTTTAGGCTCATTAACAAGGCACTGGACCCGGGCCAGACATCACACATGCGTAGCAAAGAAGCGTTTCTGATTCTGACGAGAAGAAAAGAGATAAAAGTGAAACCCTTTGCATCTATTTTCAGTCAACACCTATTCATATTTAAGGGTCACGGGGGGATGGGAGCTCATCCCAGCATGCCTCGGGCAAGAAGCGCAGAGGCGGCGGCGCCGGCTCTGACCGGTCGCCCGGTCTCCTTTCACACACGTTCACCGTCGCGGTGTGAAATGAAAGCATGAAATATTCATGAAGACACTTGGGGATCATAAAATGCACGTTAGTCCAGAGCTCCCCAGAGGCAACGGACAAAATATGTGTTTTGTTAATATCGCGAGGCAGAGATATAAATGTGGTGGGATTCAGTAATCAACACCAGTATTTTTTCAGCTTTTTTTTTTCAAGGTGGTCTTAATGGGCGAAACCGATCCAGTCGAATGCACTCGACCAGAGTGACTTAATGTTTTCCATGTTAATTAGGGGGCCATTTTATATCAGGTCAAAAGGCATAAATCCCAAAAAAAAACATGTTGGGTATCAAATTAAACATAAAAATCAGGGCTACAATGATATATAATCCCCATGTATGACCTCTAAACACAACTCAAACAATAAATAGCATGAGGGGTTAGGGCTTAAAGGGCCACTATGAAGACAGCCATTTTCCTGAAACATCCTTATTGCCTTTTTTCCCTCATTGAAAGATGGTTTGAAATGACAAAAACAGCAATTAAGTGACAGATGTATGCACACATCAAGAGTGAGCTGTCCTCAGGGAGGATGGAGGAGGCTCATATTTGTGGGGGGAAAAAAAAGCTTCAGACCACCAGCGTTCCCGTCCGTTGCTCTTCTTGAAATACCTCATGTGATTCACTTGCATAACATTTCCTCACCATCACAGGCGAGCGCGTCCAAAGCCGTACGCGCGGCATATATTTAGCCATCAAAGCCGCCAAAGAGAAGGAGCGACATCTCCATTTGAGAGAGAGAACCCCCTTTTGCCTTTGTAAAGCGGCGGGGCGGCGCTGACACAATTACAAACTATGCTAATGACGAAATGAATCCTTATTAGCGCTGTTTACTCTTTTGCAGGAAAGCGGCGCATCCGGCCGCCGGTGTTTATTTACGTCGAAACGGGAGCCAAAAGCTTTACATTATGCATGTCATGACGTAAGGTGGACACACACACACACAGTACCGACTGTGTGTGTGTGTGTGTGTGTCTGTTAGTCTCCTCCGTGGTTCAGTGTGCCTGTGAAACATCAACACTGTGTCATCACATTTTGTGGCGTGATGGGACGGAGACGAGAGAGAAGAGAGAAGAGGAGGAGAAAACAGAGAAGCCGGGAAAAGAAAGAGAACATGAAGCACGAGAAGGAACGTGTAATAAGTTCCTGTCGCGACGTGATGCACGGCCTCGTTAGCGCTTCGTTGCCAGCGTATAGATGTGTGTGTGTGTGTGTGTGTGTGTGTGTGTGTGTGTGTGTGAGAGAGGAATTGATGGGCTGATGGTTCCCGTAAGGACATGTGTAAATGAGCGTGAACAAATATGAAAGAAAATCAAAGTTGCGTATCAATTTCGTAGCACGTGCTAACACCACGTAGCATTCCTATTGTCCCCGTGTATCAGTCTTTATGATTAAGCTACGGTGGGTTTTTTTTTTATTAATACTAATAGAGATGAAAGGGAGAGGGGGCTGCATATCGCTTTTGTGTACATGTATGATCGAGTGTGTGTTGAGTGTGAAGTGTGGGTGGCGGTGTGAGTGACATCTGGCGTGGAGGAGAAAGAGAGAAAAGCTAAATTAATCACCGTGTGGGCAACATCCAGCAAAGCACACTATCTTTTTCTCTCTGACACACACACACACACACACACACACACACACACACACACACTCAGACAGACGGCTTTTTCAAGTCACTCTGAGTCACATGGCTTCCTCTGCGGCGGCTCAGTCAGCAGAGATAAAAGTATTGAGACAGCCTTTGTTGTGTTTGCATGCAAAATGGATTCGGTGTCAGCGGGGTGAGCGCGAGGTGAAAGGAAGAAGCTGTCTGATTTTTTTTTTCGGACCGGATTTGTCTGCATCATTGTCTATGTTCAGAGCAATTGTGTTCAAATGCTGACAAGATAGGCGTCGAGTCACCGTTTAAGAACCCGACAAGTCCTCCAGAAGCGGAAATAAACTGTTTTTTTTCTTGCCGGTGGAGTTTTAAAATGGCTGTTTTCTGAATACGCAAATGATTGACATCTGGTTTTACAGTTTAAACTCATCATCTGGCTCAAGTCAAATATTTCAAACGACACAATTTGTGGAAATTTCCTCGCGGCATGAACACATATGGAGATATAGAACATGTGAACTTGAAAACTAACTCTCTGAAATGAGAAAAAAAACAACGTAATTATGTGTAATTTGACAAAGTGGAGAGGTCCCAACAACGCTCCATGGATACAGGTGTTTTCACTGATTTGCATGATTAGCACAAGCGGACATGAAACAGACGACAGCCGGCGGCTGCAACGAGGACAAAAACAGAAACTCCACACACTTTTAAACATTTAAAGTTATGATTCTCCATTTGTTTGTGATTCCAATCGTCTTTTTTTTTCTTCCAGACTTAAAACAAAGAGCTGGTGGAGGACTCTAGTAAACACAATGCTGTTGCATATACACAGCAACACGGCTACGGGGAGAACAAACATTTACCTTAAGGCTTAAGGGATGCGGAGCGATTGACAATGAACGCTCTGGAAACTTTGAAAAAGAAAAATCTTTCCTGCCAGATCCCTCTCAATGCCACACCAGAGATGCTTTTCTTTTGAAATGTCCCAGCATTAAATGAGCCTGCCATGTTATTTTAATTTTACCAGAATAAAATTAATTGTAAGCTTAACATGTAAGTACATTGAAAGAGATGCAAAATAGGAACATTTTCAAATATTTGTTTGTGCACATATACTTAAATAAGTGATTTTTAGAGCGAAATTACTTCTTGAGAAAGCATGAGCATCCCTAAAAGACGCTGTAAACACCTTAACAATTACATAATGAGACATAGAAATGCACCAACATCCCTTATTTTAACTTCCCAACTTTGGTAAAGTTCTGTGCGGAGCAACGGTAATAAGACATCACGTTTATGGCTTCCTCTTTTCTGGGAAATGCGAGCAGGTACGGAGCATTTGTGCCTGTTAAAACTTGTATTTTCAGTCCCCAGGTGGAGCATTTTACTCCCTCCAACACAAGCCCCCGGGCTTTGATCAATGGATTTTGCATCCGGTCGCACGAGGAAAAAGCCCGCCGGTGCTGGAGGCTCGCACTATTGTCTCCAGCTGATGCTGGATACAAAGGATCAATACTGAATTTCTGCAAGTGTGGAAGCCAGCGTGTGTGAAATCAGATGAATAAAAAACACAGAACAAACGAGGACGTCGGGAGTGTCGAAGAGCATTTTTAAAAAAACTATTCATATTTAGATGTCGCAAACTGTCCAAAAAATGAATTACAACGGCCAGAACCGATATGAGAACAACACCCCCCCCCCCCCCCCCCCCCCTCCTGAAAGTGCTCCGCTCACAGTTATGTAAAAGAAATTGGCTCCTACTGGCGGAAACAAGATGCAAGCGTTTGTGTTCCCGGTGACACAGGAAGACGAACAAAGCCGCATCACAAGCGCTGTCAAGACAATTCCACAGCTCTGTGTTTCTACATCTCCGGGGTAAACACGCAGCGTACAGCTTCCTCCGCTGCAAAGGCGGGAAGTAAGAGCCCCACGCCGACAGAACGCACTTGAGACGAGCTCTCCCCGGTCTTTAAAGTCCCGCCCGGCGCCCCTGTACGAACACGGGAATCGAGGTCACGACATCCAGAGTTTGTGTCCCCCGCGAGGTGGGAGACGGCCCACCGCGGCCGTTAAAGCCGTTGGTTATGCAAACGTATGTAGGCGGCGTGGCGGTCTCCTTCAGGGCCCGTGGCGCCGCTGCAGATGCTTTGGCGTGTTATGAGCGCGGGCCCACGGGGCGCGAGGCAGAGCACCGGGAATACAGGAGCCGACGCCGGGATCGTCCACAGCGACATCGCTGCGGACGATCGTACATCTTTCACGAACAAAGCGGAGGCAGAGTGGCCGACTTTGCAGCTGTGGGGTGAGACAGTGTGTGTGTGTGTGTGTGTGTGTGTGTGTGTGTGAGAGTGTGTGTGAGAGACAGACACATGTGTAATGTAACCAACCAGATCGTCATTGACCTCTCCACCATTATGCACCAAGAAACAAAAACTAGTTTGGAGATGAACATGGATCCCTCTCAGAGAGAGAGAGAGAGAGAGAGAGAGAGAGAGAGAGAGAGAGAGAGCGAGAGAGAGAGCGAGAGAGAGAGAGCTCATAAATAAAGCAGGGTAAGATTGCAGCGCCTGCAGCGATAAGGGATGCTGGCTGGAAAAGCGCAAGACCTATTGTACCACACAGGGAGGAGGCAAAGACAGGCAGTGACTCTGTGTGTGTGTGTGTGTGTGTGTGTGTGTGTGTGTGTGTGTGTGTGCAGGTTGGCGGGTGGGTTCATTTGAACCACGTCATGTGTCAGACGGCCACGTTCTGGAGGGAGATGTTGAAATAGAGAGTTGATGGATGAAGGAGTTGAAAATGTACACAAATGGTAGGAAATGCAGACAGGATGAAAACAAAGAGAGATACGTAGACGTAGTAATTGGTACAGTAATTCATAATATACATGTACATTATGCACTTTTATTGGTTAAGCCCATTTGTTGCTAATAATCTGCACTGTTACTTACAATTTGACATTTAATGTATGTTGCTTCAGTAAAAATCTAAAAAAGTTCAAACTCAGGACCTGCAAGTCAAAGTTTGGACTCCTCGTCCTTTTTTTACATTTTAAAAGTCTCCCGCGATGACAATGGAGTGATCAGAGCTGATCGAAGGCCACTTGGTTCTTCTTGGGGTGGAGACGAATTGATGGAGACAGAAACCAGAGACATGTGGCAGCAGAACAAGACCCAGAGGTATCTTTGTGCCGAGGTGCTCTTATTCCCAATGTGAATCAATGGGTTTCGGTTGTTTTTTTAAAAAAAAAACGAGTCCCGATACCCGAGCGGGCATGAATAGACCGAATACAATTTCGAGCTAACGCAACTTGGGTCCCGTCGGAGCTACGAGGACCGAACTAAAACACTTCCACCGCTGTGAACTACACACGAGACAGAAAGCGAAAGAAAGATGAAGACCGAATGTCGGGGGGAAGAGGAAAGAGATGCTAACGGTCACATCAGACCAAATGAAACCCGTCGGAAAAAGGCTGCAGGAGCGAGCCGCAGCATTTGCCTTTCATGAGGATAAACAAAACAAATGAGCGCCGCAGTCAGAGAACAGCATCAGCGTTGCCATGTCAGCAAGACAAATCTCTGCCTCTGATGCAATCTCATTGAATTTTCATGCATGTTCTCTATCGGTTCGCCTCCCGTCTCTGCTCCACCTAATCTGATGGGGCTTTTGCAGTGTGAAGATTGCCGTTTGATTTGTTGCGTCTCTGCTGAGTCAAGGCGGTATTTTCTACAGCGATCTACCCGCGAGATAGCGCAGTTGTTATTCTTTCCTCAAGGGACAGGTGGCCGTTGACTTAACTGTTGAGCAGCGGACCCTTTTATATCAGGTCCCGAGGTATAAATCAAGAGAAAAAACATGGTTTAAATGAAAAAAAAAAACATGTTAGGTATCAAATTAAACAAAAAAAACCAGGGCTACAATTATAAATAATCCCCATGTACAACCTCTAAACACAACTCAGACAATAAATAGGATTAGGGGTTAGGGTTTAAAGGGCTCCAGATTAAACATACTAAACATACATCCGCATAAGAATTCATTAAGACGACATCACGGCGCCTGATCATGTTAACATGTAAATGAACTTGTCACGTGTCTTGTAACTTTGCCTTTAAATGCTCTTGTGTGGTTAATAATTGTGTAGCTCTTGTGTAGTTTATACTCTTATAGCTGCTGTACATACCTCTTGATTTATTTATTCTTATGTTTCATTAAGATGGAGGGCGATGCGACCGCAATGATGGCAAAGTCTGTTATTGTCAAAATGAGATCTGAAATGCTGAGGTAGAAACATATTAATAAGTGATGCATTTCCTATTGAATGTGATGCTATCTGTTCTTGCATGTGGTATTTAATTGTGGTATGGCACAATATCCAGGTATTAATGTACCGTGGAAGTACAGGGGCATGGCAATATGGTCACTTCCACAATCTATTGGGATTATTTAAGCGTCTATTTTTGGACAAATTATTAGATCAATATCCAAAGTGTAGGAGGTTTTTTTTTGGTGTCATGCACTGGATTTTAAGAGGTTAGCCAAAGAGTCAGCGTCGACGTTACAGTGACATGATTGACACTGTGGCATAACGGCTCAAAAAGCCGGTGTGACGTCAATCAAGCGGCTCAGTGGCCCAGTTTGCAACGGCGGAAACTTTCTCCGGAAAATGAGATCGGCCACTCGCAGTTCAAACCCCCGCCAGGCCGTGCACCCGGGGACCGCACAACCCGACTCAGGCCCTGTGTCCACAGAAAGGACAGATCTTTTTTAAGGGTATAACCCAACAACCCTGTGCATTAAGTCCGCTATGTCTATTTCTTTTTCTCTCTCTCCCTCCCTTACTTCTTCTGCGATTTGTGAGAGATCCTCCGGGGCTAGAACCTCGAGAAATGTGCCCCCGTGCTGGATCTATTTTGAAACCGCGTTGGACCTGCTGGCTCGGCCACTGACTCATTTCCGCCTCATTATGTGACACACATCAATTATGGATGAAAGAGAAAAGAAGAAGAAGAAGAAAAAATCCATGCAAAGATGCAAAGAGGCCCCTTTCATGTGTCAAACTCAACACAAACACAACGAATCAGGGAAAGAAGGAGAAATAAAAAGAGCAGTGTGCAGGTTAAAAGGCAAGGTCAGCGTCTCCGTTTCATGAGAGGATTCCTCAGAGGTCTACGTGCCGTAACTAAGTATTAACTCACAACAATGAGTTGATCGTTTGCAGCGTCTCTGGCCGTACTAAAGGTCGCGTACAGGCTGGATCTCGCTTTCGGAAGCAGCGCATCGTATAGTTACTGCACGCAAACGCTGCTGAAAGGGAAACCACCAGCGGAGGGTTCAACAAATGACACACATGTCAATACGTGGAAGGCGTTTTGACGCATTGGGATGGACACAGGCGAGCTCATTTTCCAATTGCCTCCGGTCTTCATGCTACGTCAGGCTAAATAAGTCCTTCCGGAGTATTCCTTTAATGCCCCGGATCTCCTCTCCGCCATCTTGTTTGGACCAAAATTCACTTTCGGTGACGACGTGTCAAGGACGATTAGATCAAGTGGAAATATCATTGATTGCATTGCAAACTTACCTGCTTCCTCTTCCCCAGGGTGTTCGGGGCAAAAGATGTCCCCGGGTGCCTGAGCACCCACTTATAGTTCCACATGGGACCAAGTGAAGGAAGCGGGTATGGGGAAGTGACGGGGTTATTGCTTTTGTGAATTAAATAAGTGTTATAAATTATTCATCCCGGGTATATATGTGAGTAAGTTAGGAGGGTTATTTTTAGGGTTGGCACAATAATATAAATGTTGAAGGCACATATATTTGGGAGGAGGGACTGACCTATCGCAGGGTGGTCTGAGCCAATTAGCCCCCAAGGGTGTTTAAAAGGAGCTTAATAAAATGATGTCGCAACTCAACGACGTGGTCTCCAGATTGCCTCTTTTATTGATCGAGCCACTCGGTCAACCTAACATTTGGTGGCAGTGGTATCTCCCCTCCTCCGGTCTCTGTTTCTCGCTTCTTTGTCTCCTCGTGAAACCTACTTACTGTGTCCCCGGAGTCCGTCCTCCATTTTCCACACATCTGCCACCCTCCTCTCGGGGGATCCTCCGCCTGCCTCCGTCGACTCGCTCGCCGTCACCATTTGCACTCATTTGCCCTCAAGTCACCAAGGTTAGAAATAATAAATTACCGACTATTGAAATTCTCCTCGAGGATGACTCCTAACCTTTCCCGCAACGGCTCCGGCTCTGCTGATGCTCGAACCTCGGCGGTGACATTTTTGAGAGTCGGGAATGTTTAAAGCGTGGCTCAGAGCGGATACGCACAATAATTAATTTCCGGTGCAGTGTCTGTCTCTCACTCTCTCTGTGAGAGAGACAAAATACATCATCTTCCCTCACCGCCTCTCTCCATCAAGTCCCCTCTTTCCCTCTCGCTTCAGAAGTTGTGATTGTATTCGGGGTGAAGTGGAGCGAGGGCAAGGCAAAGGCCTCTTGCGAGGCGTCGGCTGCCGGCCATTTAGACAGCGTGGAGCATAAAACACACAGGCCTTGGCATATCGCCGGCTCCCCGCACGCTAGAGTGGCAACACCATCCATGCATTATCACACTGGCTGAACACAGCGCTGCAAGACTGAGCACAGATTTATGCTCAGCCAGAGGAGGGAAGTTGGTCCACGGGCGACGGCCATGTGAAGATGCAGCAGATGGATGGAGCGACGGACAGATGAATGGAAATCACATATATAGCGAAGAGAAATCATCACTTACCTGCTCGGCACGACGTGAGATCGGGAAAGGAGGACCGGAAAAAAAGAAAGAAAGAGAAGGCGACATTAGAAAAACATTAGACATTTAACACTTTAATTAATATTTACATCGCAACTGGCTGGGCAATATGTCTAAATATCAGGATACATGATATGGCACCTGCTGCCTCATCGCTATTTCGTTTAATCCAGGAAGTGGTCAATCAGATTGTGCCGAGTGCCCTCAACAGATTATTTGTTGAAGCTGGTCTTTGGGGGTTAATTGCTAAATATTTGCACCGATTGACTAATTGTGTGACTCATTATTTTAAGTTCAGTTGGTCGTGTTTGTCTTACACATATATCTCATGCCTCAAAAGCTCAGTGCCTGCCAATACCCATTGTTTCAGATATTAATATGACAATGTCGTGGACAAACTCATAAAATATGACCGTGGTTCTGCAGTTCCTCGTAGTTGTTTGATAAAAACGGGCCAGGTAGTCCAGAGTTTGACTCGTAAGGCACAACCTTTCAAACAACTCTGTCAGTGTGGAAAAAAAAACGTGGCCACAAAACGTGGAGTGGGAAAAGAACAGTCAGAAAACAATATCTTGAGTCATTTCCGAACCGCTTTTCCTCGACCGTGAGGGAAGACGTCACGAGGTCAAAGAAAGATGGGAAAACAAATTCAAAAGGACTCGGGAACGGGGAACGGCACGATGTCATTTCCTTTCCTTTCATGAAAGTAGGCCTCGTGTAACCTGTGCTAAAGGAGATATGAAAGGAAGCATTGAAGCACCTATATATTGCCCTTCAGAGACGTCTACCAGCTCCTCTTGTGGCTGCCCGAAATACTTCCGGATCATTTCACTCACGTAGGAACCTTGTGCAAAAAAAAAAAAAAACAACACCAGGATTTGACCGCAGACCTCTTGAGATTTAATAGATCTTCCACAGCAGGGACATGGCGGCACGTCTCGATTGGTTTGGGGAAGGTTCTCAAGCTTTATCGTAGCAGCGAATGCCTGCAAATTGTTTGATACGCGAGATTATGACTTGAAGAAGAATAAGCAGCATGAATGGATCCTCTAAAAAGCCAAATGTCAGAGTAATGTTGTCAACATTAAATACTGAGGTATGTGTACAAGTGGGCAGCGTGGGTTCTCTCCGGGTTCTCCGGCTTCCTCCCACAGTCCAAAGACATGCTGCATAGGTTAATTGGACTCTAAATTGCCCGTAGGTGTGAATGTGAGTGTGAATGGTTGTTTGTCTATATGTCTGCCCTGTGATGAACTGGCGACCTGTCCAGGGTGTACCCTGCCTTCGCCCCTTGACAGCTGGGATCGGCTCCAGCGCCCCGCGACCCTAATGAGGATAAGCGGTTAAGATAATGGATGGATGGGATGGATGGATGTGTACAAGTGTGTAGGTGTTGCTAAGCATGTTTGGTTAAACAACTGTGTGTGTGTGTGTGTGTCTGTGTGTGTTTCACATACACACTCCAGCCTCCAGGCAAGGAAGGCAAACACAACGATGATAGTAAGACTAAAAAACAAGAACTGTTTTTCCTTTTCTTTGAGTGTGTGCAAACGAAAACTACACAAATCCATGAACACAACTTCCATCATTACCATTTTTAAACACCTGTAGGAGGCGTGTGTGTATATATATATAAATATATATATATAGATATATATATATACACTTATCTATTGAGCTAGCCATGGCAAACATGCACTTCACACTCGCAGACAGAAAGAGAAACCCAGTTACACAGACTCAGACAGAGCAAACAGCAAAAAGAGAGAATCAGGCAATGAGCAACTTTAGAAAGTGTGCATTTGCATAATCTCTTCTTTGCAAAGAGTCTAGGGGTGGAATAATATACGAGAGAAAGCTATCATCTGCCAACACAGTGTCGAGCCAAACCCCTATATGTGTAAATGCAGCTTGCAAAGCAATACAGTGGCTCTCAGCAGCGCTCCGCTCAGCCTCCTTCGTCTAGCTCGTCTGGGCATCAGACATTTTGAATTTACCCGCACGTGTAGATTAAAAGGAAAGAGCAGTCTGGATCTTGTCCCCGTCAACTCTCGTCTCCTAGCCGGCGTCTCGTGGACTAATCAGGCAGGAAGCTGCTCTCTCTCTCTCTCGCTCGCTCGCTCGCTCTCGAATCTTCCTGCTGAACGGGGCTCGTGGACTGTATTGTGATCTAAATTGCCATCGGGATTCCAATCACACGGATGTTTCCCTCGGGGAAAGCGGACGAAATGCCGCTGTGCATATATTAATTGACAGCCATCAATTGTCACCAAAGGTGCATTAAAAATAATTCCATAGGGGGGGGGCTTAATTGTTTACGTTTAAGTTCACGCCCCACACTGAAGTATTGTAATGCCCTTGAAGGCACCACATTTCCTGTGTCGTGGATTTCACTACAAAATGAAATAAAATGGAGGACATTTGTTTGGAAATATGGGGCAGGCCGTGTAAGACATGAAGGGAGAATGTTTCATGGACCATCTGGGATCAACCCACCGGTCACCGAGTCCAAAGAACATGATGGACAAGGACACTTAATGCATGCATATTGTGTCACTAATTTCCCGCTAAGTGGAAGGCTCATTAATTGTGATTGACGTCAGACGGACCGGCTGGAAAGAGGAGAGGCAAATTGACTTGAGTATTTTGAAATTAACTTGAGCTGCTGCAATGTTTAACAGATAGCTTTCCAGATGACGATGACGTCGTGGCCTTGTTTCTGGAGTTCAAGCCCACTTGCTGCTCTATTATTCGGATGTCTTGTTCTGCAGCCCCCGGGGCCGCCGACGCAGAGCGGATGCTGCAATCCTTTGAAATCAACCGTAGGAAGAAAAAAAAATGGGGGGGGAATGGAGCGATATCGCCGGCTCGTTGGCGCGCAGGGAGCGTATCCGAATTTCCGTTTAGTAGGCGACTATGCGCTCTGTCCGGTTATCTGACACACACACACACACACACACACATGGCTGTTGAGCTCAGCTCGTGAAGACATCGAGCACTCTACACACATAAACGCGAAATCAAATTGAACATGTTCATAAAACAAAGCTGCTGCGGCCATCTTGAAGAAGCAAAGAATGCCGAACGACATTACAGCCCGGAGCCACTTACACACAGACGCGTTACATTTCCAATGTGTTACTATTCTTTGGAGGACAGTGTGTTCTCATTCCCAAAAAGTCAAACACAGACACTTCGTCACGACCCTTGGCATCTAATACGAGGCCACCTTGAGGTCTGTATGAAACACACAAACAAGCCTTTGTAAGTAAACTAAGCCCTAAACCTAAGCAAGTGTTGTTAATCTGAATCCACATGTTACCAAAGTGACGCCAAGTGGTCCTGACCAAGCGTCAGTAAGCGACAATTTAGGATGAGAACTAGTTGGTAAGGTCTTTCTTCATCATTGTTTTGGTTTTACATAGTCTCCATTTTTTTTCAAGCCCATTCAGTGCTATCGTAGTAGAAATCCAGTCTTCAATCTAATCCTTAATAAATCCTGGACATGGCCTCAAAACTCATCGCTCATTGATATCCTATAATCTCGGCTGGCCTGTTTTTCCTTTGCGGCTGAATTCATGTGACGTGATTGCTCGAGTTAATCGTATATATTCCATACAGCCAAATGGTCCAGAACAGATTGCTTTGACTAGTCCTGCCTGGGCCAGATCATTTCATGCATATCAATCTTTGTTTGGGACGAACTGCCTGACCCTATTGAAACGGCTCGGATTGTTATTATTCCTCCGGTTTTTATATTTTAGAACATTGGGCGCATGTTCGCGGTACGTGACATTCTCCATAAGTCACCAAATTTTGCACGTGTGTCAGGCCTGGTGAAAAAAGACGTATGAAATGAGCGTCAAATTTGTGTAAAAAACATTTTTTTAAAACTCTCTAGCGCCCCCTAGAAGTTGGACCGGCGACGCCCCACGCCCACCTGCTCTCCAATTTTTTGGTTTTTCTGAATTTTCTGAAACCCAAAATGGTTGTTGTTTTAGAAACATGTATTTCTAAAAGTATGGGGTTGTTTACTTGCCAGATTACTTCTCTCCGTATAGACCCGTACGGGAAGGTAATATCCAATCTTTCTTCCCTATTTGAGGCCAGGAAGTTCTATTTTTCTTCTGTTGCTTCACCTTTAGTCTGCTGACTAGTTTTGTTTGGGGAACTACTTATTTCAGTTTTATTATTTTGACCCATCCCACTGGATATGATTTATTGTTCAAACGGACAAAACACAACAATAGACTGCAGAGCTGCTATTGTCTCCAACAGGTTAGTGGTCCAAGAGAGTTGGGCAACGATGTGTGTAGTTTATGCCATAGCCAGATTTTAGGGGCGTCCTCTCAGACAACCAGACAACCGGTTTACATGAGCGTGAGAACACGTTACACAGACAACAGTGGGCACGCACTCGTAAGCGCTCATTCAGCTACATTTTCATACGCCAGTGTTACTCAGATTAGCGCAAATTTCCCGCTGTGCTTTGGCCTCGAGCCTCATCCGTCAAGCAGACTCCAACCGGTCCTGATGGTCATGTGACATGTGTCTTAACGACCACACATGGGCGACTGTGAAGGTCATTGACCTGTATGAGGCCTTCTGTGTATGATTCAACCTTTCTAATGCTCTCGCTCTCTCTCTCTCTCTGAGCTTCTCTGTCTTCATCTTTAATCATGTGCAGAGATCAGCAGTGGTGGGGAAAAGGGAGGGAATGCAGACGTAAGCAGGTTTATTCCTCAGACGGGGCACACACACACACACACACACACAAACATGCGCACACATGCAGATAAATAAACAAATTACAATGTTCTTTCAGCTGCATGCACACGCAGGTACACTCGTGGAAAGACACGTAAACCTCAGAGACTGGGAGGAAATGAACCCTTTATTTACTCGCCCGTTGTAGACTGGTGCACTGACCGAAGTGTGTTTAGGGATTTAAAAGGTTTGTTTTTGTGTGTGTGTGTGTGTGTGTTCTTGTTCTCGCTGCATAGTGAGGACCGAAGTTTTTTAACCACAGATTGAGGACATTTACGGGAAATGAGGACATTTGGGCCGGTCCTCAATTAGTTGAGAGGGTTGCGAATTAGGCCTTTAATTGTGATTGTTTAGATTATTTTAAGCTGCGAGGGAATGCATAATGTTAATGTGGGTCCTCTTAACAAGAGAAGTACAGGGATATGTGTGTGTGTCTGTGTGCTTTCTTAAAGGACACTGTTGATAGCGACTGTGCCACTTTAAGCTCGGTGTGTGTGTTCACTAGTAACTACACTCAGATCTCAAACAGCATGAACCGTCACAGTGCACCACAAACACATTATTATTTTAAACTACGCTCATATCTACTCGGCAGCATTCAAGGTACTAATGTTAGTGTTTCAGTAACAATTTTTATCAGCCTGCCTCAGAAAGCGTGACGATAAATATATCCAGGTGTGCGCCTCAACACCAGCGGGGGACGGTGACTCATGTTTCAAATGTGACTCTATTGCGGCTTCATAAGTGAGGTTTGTTCATGTAAATGGGAAAAAAAAGAGATAAACATGCCAACACTCACATTTGAAAAGGAAAATGAAATCCAATAACATGCAGAGCCAAGAGAAGGATGTCCGGGTAATGATATGTTTGCACCGTCCTGGATCTCAACTGGACCCGCATGCCATTCAAGATGATTGGTTCAATCAGCTCCTTTTCAAAAAGGCCGGTTCAAAACTGATGAGAGTGTTCCATCAAACCAACAATTGCACGCGAAAGAATATTGTAGAATAAATGGCAAAAAAAATGTTCCACTCACTCAAAATCACTGTTTCAGAATATATGAATTCTGGACTGTGGAATTGTTAAATGTATTGAGGAAAAAGTGAAAATGTCCTACTAATTTCAACATGAGCTACACACATATTGATGCCTTTGAATGGTCCAGAAGTTTCCTGGAGATCACGACAGATTAGTAATGTGTGTAAACATATTAGACTCACAGCAAAGAGTTCAATAATCATTCAATAATCAAAAAGGGGGCGTGAAAATCGAAGCATCCAATCAGAACGCAGGTTCATGCAACACCCTGCAGCATGCTTGCGTGACTGGTAGTCGGCTGCAAGAACATAGACACATTTTAACATGAATGTCCAGCTCTGGTTGCGTATAAAAAATAAATGTCCCCAGAATCTGTGAGGCTGGTACTAAGTGAATCCATTATTGTTTTTTGTAGCGTTTGTGTGCGTCTGTGTGTGTGTATGTGTGTGTATTGGTGTGAGTGTGTTTTTGCAGCCAGTGAACCGTACACAGACACAGATAGGGGGATCCTGTCCCTCGTAAGAGCTAAGACAAGACCTTGTCACGGCATGGGAGGGATGTCGCAGAGCTCACGCGTTATGCAAACAATACAAACACACAAACAGAAAGTAGACATGCACTGAAATACACACACACACACACACACACACACACACATGCACACACAGAACCAGATTGGACTATTTGGCTGCTCATCCCAATTGAGAGGGCCTTTGATCACACATCAAACAGATAGCAAACCTGGGAGACAACACACATGCACGGAATCACACGGACACACACGCGAGCTCGCACACACACGCGTGTGCGGAACCGGTCGTTCCTGGGAATGAGTGTGAAGAGGGTAAGAGCAGATGAGTGTCGAGGAGAGATGGGAGACCAGATGGATGGTGAACATGAGAGAGAGAGAGAGAAAGAAATTGGCTCGCAGTAAAGAACAAGTCCTCTGTTCACACTGGGGACACGCTGGTCGTCATTTCCGGCTAACGATATTTCTCCTGCTACAGCGTCAGTATCTTTTTTACAAAACAGAAGGTTTATGTTCATTATTTTTTTCCGCGGAGCTTTTCTTGCAACGCCGACGCAAAAGTGTGCTCAGTCAACATATCCCCATACAACTATGAGTATGATAAATGATGACATTTTTGGAGTGTTTTCCTTTGACTGTCCTGCAACCGCAGTGTAAGTAAGAGGTGCTTCATTATGATTTCTAAATCAGATTTATGGATGTTCATATTTAGGGCCGAGTATCATTGAAAACGTTGTGATGCTAGTGTCGATAGCGGTAAAGGAATCCCGATCACCTCCATGTACTTTAAGGGTGGGAATCACCAGAAGTCCCACGATACGATATTATCATGATACTGCGATACGTTGAGTATTGCGATGTATTGCAATTTATTACCTTTTTTGAAAACTTTGTCAACAAAAAAATACATTGATTTTATTATTCCAGGACCAAAAAAGCTTAGAATTGATTAAATAAAAGTTTGATACACGACTTCCGTGTATCGATACAATATCGCCACGCAAAATATCGCGATACTGTGCTGTATCGATTTTTTTCCCCGATTCCCATCATGGGAATTATAACATGTGTGTGTGTGTGTGTCACACCTGCAAGCCAGTTACCGTCACTGAGGTTATTTATGTCGATAATTTAAAAAAGAAAAAAGGTATATTTGGGGTATCGAAACCCAGCTTCCTTCATATTCAGACATCGAACAAATTGCTATCACAGAGTGGAGTTCTACGTATGCAGATGACATCTGTGTCTATAAGAAGGTGTCATTATTTATTTGTTTTCACATAAAATGCCACTGATACTCAGGGTGAGGCTGTCAACTGTTTAGTTCCTTTTACAAAAACGATACGGCGAACCCTTCACATCCCGGAGAAGGCATGCAGCATTATTTTCCATCAGAGGCTTATGGCAGCCATGCTCTCGCTGCAGCTGCAGAGCTCTCCCACACACGGCTTTGAAAGGAGGGAACTAGCTGTAACTACAACATGCCCGCATTCAAAGGGTTTTTATTCATATCTGATTTGCATAAGCAAACACTTTCCCCGAGCACGGACAAAGACGTACTGTACATGCACATTAAGGATGCCAAATTATGCACACATGCACTCAAATAGGCGTGAATGCACCCACATACTGTGCACACAGACGCACAAAAACACTCCAGAAAACTGCTCTTAATATGAAAGCGTCGGGAGTCTTTAATGAGCGGGATAATGTAGGCGGCTGGTTTGAAATTGCGCTTCGCGTCTGTACCAATCTCCAATTCCTCACCTCCCTCTCTACCTCCCTCCCTGCCTCTCTCTCTCTCTCTCTCTCTCTCTCCTTCCAAACCCCTTTCTTCTGCCTCCCCTCTCTCCTCCTCTGTCTCCTTCCATGTCTAGCTGCAGCAATTCCGTTTTAATTGCTTTCTGAGTCACCTAAATCCTGCGAGGAAAGACGGAGAAAGTGAAGGAGAGAGATGGAGACAGAAAGAGGTGGTATATTTAAACATTTAAAAACTCCAAACGTACACTTTGTCTCCGCCTCACCCCTCTTGTCTTTCCCTTCTCCTCCCGACTTCCTAAAGGTCTGACAGCTCGAAACTTTTGTAATAATCCGCTCTCATCCCAAAAAGTATTTAGAGATGGGAAACATCACTTTTAAACTTGACATTACTGTACTTTTTAATATTTTTTAAGGACTTCAATATGTTAATTTTGGGTTTTTCTAGAAGAAAAAAAGTAACATAACCATATTACATCAAACGAAAGGTTTTCCAATGAATGACTAAGAAGACAAATCTTCCTCCCTGAGGAGTCTTTTTCAGGCCGCCCTATTGCGCAACAATCCCTATGACAGTTATTTCAAAGGAAACTGTATTCCCACAACGCCAGTCCTCGCCTGATACAAACTTTACATATATGTTGTGTATATTCTGTATATTTACAATATGTTGGACAGGAGAGGAACGCACTTTTAAACCTTCTGTATTTGTCACGATGTGATGTGTTTTGTGTTCCTGTTTTATGTTGAAAGTCCTTGCCCGTGCACTTCCTGCCCATGTGATCGTCTGTCTGCTAATTGTTTCCAGCTGTTTCCACTCACCTGCCCTTCCCTCTGTATTTAAACCCTGTGTGGGATCGTACTGCGTTTTTGACTGTGAGCAGACTGTGTTTGTGTTGTCGGAGACCTATTTTTTTTGCGATTCTTGTTCTTGGCTGTTGTATTATTCCTGTTTTTTCCTCTCGACCTGTTCGAGGCGTGTCTATAGTTTTTGAAATAAATATTATTTTCCACTTTAACTTATACATATACTTAAACTATACGGATACAGATGGTATAATTATATTTTAATTCATTTTAACCGCTTCTGCTTCAGAATTTTCTAAACATAACTTGGATAAAAAAAATCTCAAATTTATAAACACGCTGTACTTCAGTCAAATGTAACGTTCAGGATGAAATGTACACACAAGAAATAACTTGATGAAGAATTTAGGATTAATTTAAATCTGTTTTGACCAAATCCCTTCAGAGCGGATCAAATATTAATCTCTTGGAACCCAGAATCAGACGATGTGAAATGAACGTGTTGCATTGCACTAAGTCACATGCTGTGAAATTGATATTATGATAGCATCTCGAGCCAAGTGAAAACCTGCAGACTGTGTTTTCACATTCAGAGTAAGACCGCACCAGAACAGCCAATAAAGACCAGACATGGATGAAAGAACATCACCGAGTTTTCCTCTCTGGAAGAGTCCGTGATGTGAAGAAAAAGGGCAGTTACATTGAGGAGATTAGTTAAAATGCTCAATAAAGCCGGTGCAGATCCTCCTTTCAACTCTCTTTGACTGTTTCAGCCTCAACTGCTGACTCATTTTAGGCTTTGAAGTTGAAATCAAGGTCCTCTTGTTCATGCAGCGGTCACCAGACTGAATTGATTAGGTGTTGATGAAAACGGGCCTTCAATGTGTCTGTGTATTTCCACTTATCCATCCGAAGACGATAAAGTAGAAATCCAGTTTATATAAAAATGTCAGAGGTTTTTATTTTAATTCTATAAAATGCGTTATCAGGTATATCTGTCATCCTTTTTTGAAGTCTACATCCAGACAGTGAGATCCGATCGTGAAAAAGAAACGGCGTCATCGGTTGACTTGAGACGAGACGGTTCATTAATGCAACTTTTGCCTCGATAAGACGAGGTAAAGCCTCTTTCCACTTCCCTATTTTCCTTCTTCTCTAAAACGTGACACGAACGGCTTGATTGACAGTTGCCCTTGAAATATTAACGCCATTAAATCTTTTCTCCTGCGTCGCTTTTAGTCATCACACTTCCATTCCACCTTCAACAAAATGTCTTTGAAGTCTGCTCTGTTTCTTTTTAATATTTTTGTATTATTTCCCTGTGATTTTCCAGCCAGAGAAAACATTAGCCCTAGTTTACATCCATCCTGCTTGGACAGCACCAACATGGCAGCTTCATGGCATATTAGGGTACAGCTGATTCAGTCATTATGTCTGTTTTATGTGGCGTTAATCACAACTGTCTCTTTAGCAGCTGCTCCTTTTAATTTAAAAAATATATAAATAAATACAAGACCTCACTTAAGTTGAGCGTTAAAACTTTGCTCTCTAGAGGACCCGGGCGAAGCTGCCCTAAATTAAAGCCGGTCTCGCGTTTTGCTGAGTCAGCCTGATCCCGTGTTTGTGTGTCTGGTGGCAGGCAGCTGTTTTGTAGCCAAGTGTGCGTCTGTGAATATCAAATAAAGAGTGCTCAAAGGCACGCCTCGGTGTGGGGGGGCCTTCAGACATGCTCCATATTCTTTTATTGCCTTTTGAATTAAACATGTTCTCTCTCATTGACCAGATGCTCTCAATCCAATAACCAATGGATGAGGTATTGAGTAGAAATTTACAAAATGGCCGTTACAACACTGCTAAATAACACAGTCAAACTTATAAATGTTTCATCTGAAAGCGTTGCATGAACAGCCAGACGGACCTCTGTCCATTTAAATATTAAAGTGGTTATGTCATCAGTGCACTCATCTCCCTCTGCTCTCTTTCCTCATCTTTGTTCACCGATTCTCTCCTTGGTTCTACTCCAGTTTCTCTACTTTTCATTTTACTGATTTGTATTTCATAAGACATATTTTTTAAGGATCTATAAAGTTTATGAGCGTGTGTGTGTCTGCTGGCAGAGTGAACTATTACAAAACTGTTGTCACACACATACATCACTTCTTTCAGTGTCTTTCTAGACTTCAAGATTATCTGGAAAAACAGAAAAAGGTAGTTTTAACCTTCCAGTGCCAAAGCTATTAATCACAACGAATGTCTGCATGATCACGCTGCTCTTTAGATGACTGATTAACTCCACACAAAGACCTGCTTAAGTAGCCACAGGTGTGCTGTCACATGACCTCATCAATAAGAAATGATGGATCAACACCATCTGCCCAAAGTGGGGAAAAAAAATAGATTCCACACACACAGTGTAGGTCGCTTCTGGGGACATTATAATGACTTGCAATCATTTCCTGGAGACTTAACCTTATCCAACTCACGTTGCCTCATGCTAACCCTCAATCACACCTTCACTGACGACCCAAGAATTAGCTTTTTGTTTTTCTTTGGACCCCAATTATTATTAGCCATCCTCAATTAACCTCAGTATGAAATGTCCCCGAAGGTATTCAAAGTTAGCGACACACCCACACAAACACATTCCTACATGACCAACAGAGGACTATCAACCTATTCCAACCAAGGAAGGACCTCTGTTTCTGGTCATTAAAAAAAATACACACGTTTTGATGAATGGCAAAACACTAAACAAGGTATTAGAAGGAAATCATGCTGTTTAAACGCTTTGTTTGCATCTTTTACGGTTCCTTCGTAGTTCATCTTGATGTCTACATGCACATCTACGGTTTATAGCCTTTTTCATGGAGGAATGAAATCAAGCTATTTTCCGGCATAGGAATCGAGCTAACATGTTCATGAATACTTTGAAAATTATACAGGATTCCCACATATGATCGGTATATAATAATGTGCACTTATATGCTGCCATAATAGCCCATACTCTGGGAAAGCTTTGCATCAGGGTTTGTCACCTGGCTGGTGGGGATTTGCTACCATTCAACTCCAAGAACATCAATGAGGTTGGCCAGCAATGGCCGCCATAAAACGGGCTATGAACCGTCGACGTGCATGTAGACATCAAGATAAACTACAGAGGAACCGTAGAAGATGCAAACAGGAAATAAAGCATTCCAAACACATCCATCTCTCTCTTTGAACCAGTCTTTGAAAAATCCGAGTGTGTTAATAACAGCGTGCCAGCAGCAAGGATTACTAAATGAATGCAAAGCTCCCCATACATCTCGTTCCAATCCACAGAACAGGTGACTCGTCCAAACACGCAGAAAGCTCAGCCGTGTGTAGCTTGAGCCCACACTGTCTTATCTTCTCTATCCTCCATACTCTATTTACTATATCTGGAAAACAACAGGTGCCACTGCAAAAGGTCTGCAAGGAGACTTTAATGTGTTTGCAGTCTTCAAAATGAAATATTAAGGAACGAATCCAATCGACTTCACGGCTTTCTTTCTGCTTGGACGACAAGTAAGATGGAGTTGGCACACGACACACACTTAAAGTTAGTAGGCCTTAAATTACCGTAGGGTTCATGCAATTAGTGGTTAATGCTTGTTAATTTAGTCAGAAATAATCATACTTTCACATTCATTTATGTGCATGAGCGTTTCATGCCCTGTTTTTTTATTTTCCCATCTTACATATTTCTAATCTTCTTTGCATGAATGCAGCTCAACCGAATTTGGGCTCTCAGGGATAATATAGATGAAATCCTCTTCTTCTCCTCCCTCTCAGTGCCACTCTCTCATCTCCCTCTCTTTTCCCGCCATCTGTTGACTCGATTGCTCGATAACAAGTCCTGTGTTTTCATTTCATTTCAGAATGGACAGAAATACAACTCATGTGTATATATATATAAATATATATATATATATATATGTCTCGGCAATCTCCCCATCTCCAAGCGCTGGATTCTTGCCAGAGAAAGGTTAAAACATAGGTTCAATTACAGCGGAAAGCAGATCTATATCTGGTAAGGATTAAGTGAAAAGAGCCACAGCAGAGGGAGTGGTTTCTGTCTTTGAGGGCTGTCAACTGATTTTTTTTTCTGTTATTTAAAACTACTTACTTTGCATTTGTACCTTGCGGACTGTAAAATACAAATATTGTTTTCCTGCAGCAAGAAGTACAGTCACTTTCGGATGCACAGGGACATACACATGTGTCTTTGTTGAATGAAGAGAGGCCTCGGATGCAGTGCACATGTATGGTGTTACAGTCCAGCTGGTTCGCTGAGCCGCAGTCTTCACTGGTTTGTTAAATTGTGTATTCACACATTCTGCATTGCCATGAACTAGAATAGTACAGTGGCTGCCTCAGTTCACTTCACTGGAGTAAAATGGGCTTTAAGGGTTGAGAGAGGAAGCTTGTGTTTGTGTGTGTTTGACATGTCTTGTGGGGACCTAAATATTTTTATACAGCCACAATGCGGGGACTTGCTTTCCTTGTGGGGACAAAATGTGTGTCCCCATAACGTCAGTCAATACAGCTGAGGGTGGATACATGGCTTAACGTTAGGCTAGGTTTCTAGGAAATTTGTGTAATTCTATGTCGTAAAAACCATCAGCACGTTAAGCCAAGTTTCAGATATAAAAATGTCAGAACACAGCATGCATATTTAATTAATCATGTACTGTATCCCATCTACAATCTGATGAACTAACTTCTATAAACTTGTGAAATACTATTTTGGAAACATCCATCTGCAATTTCAGGCCACAAGAGTAGCTAGCATACCTAAAAGCTCCCTCTTGACAGACAGCAAGAGATTAAGATCTAACAGTTGACCGTATATGCAAATATGTGACGCATGTGACACTTCCCCACGTCCATCGACTGAGTAGAGGACAAAGAGGAGATAGAGAGAGCTGCACCTACACCTGTCAGGTGACTCTCGAACAGATGGTCCAATCCAAATACAGCACCACGGGCACTGAAGACAGCGGGCGCTGACGCTGTGAGTGTGTGTTCACATGCTCGTGTACTTTTGTCCATCTGTGTGAATGTGCGCGGGGATGAGGTTAGCGATGAGCTCAGAGGTGGAGCTCGGCCAGCGGCCCAGCGGCAGACAGCTGGCTGCGGGTTCAAGTCCCGAGGTCTGGCCCCTACGGGTCCGCGCACATGTCGAAGCACTGTTAGCACAAGACCTTATTCTATGGAAATCATAAGCTCGGGAGCAAAGCAGAGTACTGCTGCAGCAGCAAAACCTGTTTTAGCCGCTAAAAGAAAGGCCCAGCGAAAGAAATCAATATCAATTAAAGTGTCTGCTATATTAAGAAGATTTTCCAATGGGCAACTGAACTATACAACACTGTTTTTTGTAAATGGAGTCTTTGAAGAGGGCAAAGAAAAGTTTCCCGTTGGAAAGTGCTGTCTGGCGGGACGATAAAGCAGTGAAAATATTCCAAATGTAGTGTACATTTAAAATGGATATAGATTCATTTTCGAAGTCTAAAATACGTTTTGCCTCTGCCCCCGGTCCACAGCAATACACCGCTTTGCTCCTCTGCAGTAACTCAGTCTCTACTGTAGGTAATACACTATGGATGAGTAGCTCACACAGCCCCACTCTAAAACACAAGAACTATCCCTTTCAGCTATAAAACACAAGAAATATCCCTTTCAGTTATTAAAAAAGAGCAAAAAAATGTAAGTTTGCATTGACAGTGATAGTCATAATGGCAAAATCAATGCAGACTAAAAAGTGATAACAGAAAAAAGTTAAATAATACTATAGTAATTATAGTAGTACCTGTTTCATGCTAAAACATTACATTAATTATTTACTTGAATTCATAAACATGTTACACAAGAGAAGCAACTTTGTCTTGCTGATTTTTAATGTGCAACAAAAGCCAGCGTTACGTTGGTGCTGATTACAAAAAACACAAAAATTACTCCAGCGATAAGTGTCTCAACATTTAATCAAAATAACATCTTAAACTCTTGAATCTTCCCTTGCAAAGATTGTTTTTTGACATTTCTTTAACCAATATTTCTTTGTCAAAACTCTCATTAATACATTTGTCGATATGTTTGGCATCTTAAAATTATATTACAATGGATTAATAGTGACATTTCTATAAATAACAGCACCAATATCACAATACTGTACATGTAATTGGACTTGCCAAAAGAAAAACTAAACACAAACTCACGCAACATCTACGCACAGTTACAATGTTAGGCTCTCTTCTGTATTATTTTCCTCCCAGCATCAAATCTAAAAGCACCTTTGAGACTTTGTCACTATTTTCATCAGGATTTGATCAACATCCAGGTCAACTCACAGCTTGCTTTCTGCTGTCTGAAAGTTGCTACTTTCAAGCATGAATCTCACCGCTGGCGGCTCAGTTTGACTCCAGCTACGAAGAAGACAACAACAACAACAGAGGCTGAACCGCTAAAAAGTAAATCACGTGGCAGCGGTTCCGCGTCAAAGCCTTGTCGGGACAAGTACCTGGCAATGTTTAGTAATTTGCAAAAAGGGTTGTTGAAGTTGTCAGTGCTTTAAATCCTGTGCAAATCTTCCGCGGCTGCCGGGGTAGTCGGGCTGTGACAGCCGTGGGCGTGGCGACACTCAGGATCACAGGCGAACGCTACACTTTTTTTTTATTTTTGCAGTGTGAGGAGACGTGCAGAAAGCAAAAGGAATCCAATGAACGAGCGCCTCATTTTGGAGAAATCATTTTTTGGGATGAAGCATTTTGTGGATTACATTTTTTTTTTTTTTTAGCAGAAATGAATCGCAACAATCTTGACGATTGATTTACTATTTAAGTAAAAATGGCAACAGATTGTGGTTTCTATACCCTCTCAAGTGTGAGGATTTGCTGCTTTTCAGTTTCATACCATTGTACATGAAATATTGTGAACAAAACAAGCAATTTTAAGACAATTTTGGGCCACTTTATTATTTTACAGAGCAAAGGATTATTTCCTTTGAAAAAATATAGGAATGAATTCATAATAAAAAAATAAGTTGTTGCAATCATACTGTTCAGTGTACACATTTTCAACCCCTCGCTGCACTTTTTTTTCACGTATAGTAAAAACATAAGTAAACATTTTTTTCCATATTTCTGTGCCTGTGACTTTATATTAATTTCCTCCTCATTGAGAACCTGACAGCACTCTGGCTCTTCCTCCGCTGGATGCCTTCCAGATTTGTCATAATATGTCTGAGAATAAAGTAAAGGTGGGTAGCGGCAGCACTTGCGCACACGTCGTGACTAATTCACAAGCTGTAAGTCGTTAATAATTAATGTGCATCACTTTGCTATGTCATTGAAAAGGACCAGTTTTCAAATCGTGAAGTATCATCGAATCCATGTTTTTAGTAGGAAAGACAGACCGCATCTCCATCCGCCGAGCTCGCCTCCTACATGCATGACTCAGTATGACTGAGCGGACATGTGATTGTGCGGGTTATTATCTAATGCGTCGTTCTGTAGGGTTTATGCAGGTTTACTGATGGCTTAAAGGCATCTCATGCCGACACACTGTGTGCCCTCCAAAGGGCCACGTGGCTCTGAAAGGTATCGTGCAAACGCTGTATCGTAATTGAATGACTCAGTTGTCATATAGCCTTCCAGCAAAGCATCACACACACACACAAATGTGTGTATGTTCAGTAGACTGTGATCCATAACCTTAAAACCAAAGCCCATTAAAAACCATTACAGCAATGTGCCATGTCATGAAAGGAAAATACTAATCCCTAATAGTGCCGGTTCAATGATAAATGCTACTTGTGCTTCTATGAAGACACAATGAGTGCCGTCTACGCAACTCATATTTTTGCTATCACCCGTCGAGGATGAAAGGTCCGCTTTCATGTTCAACACCACGGTTGCAGCTCGATTTCCCCCGGAGGCACAATAGAAGAAGCGAAAGCGTCGCAGTTCATTCTCGGTGAACCCCGGGGTGGAAAGTCTTTGGCCTCGGAGTTGCCGATTATCTTTTGGATGGCAGTGATGAAGAACAAGACGATGCTCCTCCATTATTAATACCCCCCCGCACACTCATTTCGAACCAAACCCTGCTATCGGTGCTTTAGTTTTCTAATCTCTTAGCTACCGGTCCCGTACTATCAGCTCTGTTCGGGGGGCAAACATCAATTAGGCGGTCTGCTTAGTCACAACAAACATCACCAGCCACGGCAAGCGCTGCACCAAAACGTCTCAGCCAATCAGAAAGCCCCAATTAACCATGGATGGCAACAATGCAAAGCATCGATGACAAGCACAGTGGCGACAGGAGTGCAGTGAGTTTGTGCACAAAACCTTGTCATCCTTGGATCTTGATTTTCTCAGTTCTTCTCGATTTTGTCATTTTCTCTGTCGAAAATAAATAAGTGGGACGGCAAACATTGACAAGCAAACAGACAGAACTTGTTTTCATGTTAAAAATGACTTCCATTCTCTTCCTCCTAACAGCTTCCTCCCTCTTTGTGTCTTTGGGAAAGTGGTTCCCCTCCCTGTGCTGCAAACAGCAGGCGGAAAAGCCGAAGGAGTTCACACGTTTTCCGATAAACGAGTTCAACGTACATCTAGTTTATCTATTTTTTCTTCTTCTGTGTAATGCACTATCCTCTCCTCTCCTCCTCAGCATTCACTTGCCAGCTGCGAGCACAGTTTATTATCCTCCCTCTCATCAGATATTCAGCGTTCAGCCGAAGAGATTTTCTAAATTCTGCTTTGAGTGAGAAAAGTAAAGATACGGGGGAAAATAAAACATGATCAGAAATTCACCCTCAGTGTAAATAGTGACACTCTTCAGTGACATGGATCTGAATCTAATCTCAATGCGTACTCTGAGACTTTATATTTTCCGGCATTTTTGGTTCATGTGTGATTGTAAAAACACAGCAAAACACGTAGAAAGGCCGGTGCATCGACTCCAGAGTCTAAAAGGGGCGCATTGTGCGTCAGTGTCAAGACGCCCGAGCAGTGATTACACATCTATGAATCGACGTCTCACCTGTAACTACAAATGCATCAATCCAGCGCCGTACAGAAGTGATTGCTATTTCTTCTTTGAACCCCAAATAGCTGCAGTAATGCCGCTAAGCGGCCACTTTAAATGAACATACAGCGGTCGAGTAGATATTCTTTTCTTCAAGGTTGCAGTACATAATAACGACTTCTTAACCTCATTAGTCAAAGCATTTAACAGAGGGTGTAAATCATTTGTGGCTTTAATTAGTTCCGGTTTTAAAGTCAATGGTCATGTTGTGATAATTTTTAGTGCTCCGGCGCCGAAATGGCTCTCTTGGCATACCAGAGGTACAACCACCAGCGATCTAACCAACTATCTATATCTATACACATCTGTCTATATCTATATATAAGTAGCTTTATCTTGCCTTATAATCCTGTGTTTTTACACTCCTAATGTCAGACCAGTGAGTGACACCGCCCCTGGTTGTGTAGAGAGATAAAGACCAGGAAGCGCTCGCCACTCATCCTTGCGAATGCATGCACAGACGCACTGATGGCCTCTTTTTTTTTTACTGTAAGTTTGGAGAAAGAAACCGTGGGTGACACGCTGCATAGACACTTTGACGCTGAAGCTGTTTGCCGGCTGGTAAAACTAAAAAGAGAATGCAACACTGTCAAAATAAGTCAGACTCGAGTTATAGGATGTGAAGCCGTTACAAGTCTGGTGCAAATGTGCAATCTGTTCGGATGAGAAAACAAAATGTGCTCGGCTGCATTAAAGCAAGTATACTCCGTCTTGAAGTTGATCTTTCTACTTTTCAACAGACACAATGTGAAAAGTACTTAATATACAAAATAGAAGAATGTTTAAACATATTAGAAGTAAACCTAACACGGTATTGTCCGTACAATAAACGCAAATATTTGACCTTTTGATGAACACGTTAGCCATTTGTATTTAAAATTTTAAAAATGTATTCTATAATCTATCATGTATGTGTACATTTGTAAAATCTTAATTTCCAATATTACCAGTAACTACAGGTGTAAAATAAATGCAGTGGAGTAAATAGAGCAGAAGTATCGAGTAGTATGCCTATATGAGTACTTATAAGTATAATTCCTGTGGAATTGTGTTTAATTCTGCAATAATTGCAGAATAAAAATGTCTACCAGTATTAGTTATACTACAAACTTACGTCTTATTATAGACGGCTAGTTTACTGTATGCAAAGGAAATGTTTGAGTAATACTTTTATTCACTGGAGTATTTATTATCGTTGTTAAAAAAAACATCCGAGTCAGCGATCTAAGATTAATGAGTAAGCGACCTTAATTTGGTACATAGTTCATAAGCTACTTCATCATGTCTCTCCCAGGTGAATTCAACTAAACAAGTAAAACACTTAACCAACCTTTGCTATGTTATAAAATTAGAAATACAACACAGAAGAATAATAAAACCAGCGACACTAATGCGCTGATCTGATTAGTAAAACAGCATAAATATTCATATTACAGCAGTCCCTTGGATTCATAAGCTCTTGCACAAGTACATGGTACCTCATCAACAATGCATCTTACTCTACAGAATAACTGTACAGTTTGCATAACAGGCTTTGAATAATACATGAGTATTCCTCTTTTTTGTATCTATGACATTGATGTAATGTAGAATGTTTTATATAGGAAATGAAGCACAGTGAAGTGTGTGTATTTGACAAAGTGGGAGTTAGCTTAGCAAACTAGCTAAAAAAAATATTGTATGTATGCTATAATCTTTGGCATTTGTCACATATTTCCTTTTTTAAAGTCTCTGTTTCCATTAATAAGCGAACACATCTGTCGCAAACTATTTCGCGGAGGCTACCGTTGGCGCCTTTTTGACAACTAGCTAACGGGACCCCGTTGAAAATGCTGCAGCTGTTCTGCGAAACTGTGGCAGTCACACTCATTTTAATACTATTAAAATGTGTCTTCGCATCTAATTTCACAGCAGTATATAAATGTGAATCTAGCTCTAACTGCTTCATTAAGCCGTGATAGTTTTTGGAAAAAAAAAATAAAAATAAAAATCATAATTTCCTAAAATCAAATCAAGTTTTGCATAATCTGAAATTGTTTGTTCTGGTAACACACCGACTCACTTGCTTGCCTCTTTTGTGGCACTGTGACTGATTGTATTTGAGTGCACATTATATATGCCTTGCATGCACCAGTGCCTTTGTTGGCCCATTATTCATCATTACATCATTCATATGGAGTGGTCTGTTTGAGGAAAGCATAACACTCCTACGTTTACTTGAATGGCACCATTTTGTACCAAGCCACTGTTGGGTTTCTGTATATTGTGTTTCCAGGTGTGTGTGTGTGTGTGTGTGTGTGTGTGTGTGTACTACGGAGACACGCTGTCACCTTCCGGAGCCCAGGTGGCCGGGGTCACATGAGTGCCGTATGCACTCGAGCTGGTGTAGAGCGTCCATCTGGTCCCTTTATACACAGTGTGCGTGACCGTGTGTGTGTGTGTGTGTGTGTGTGTGTGTGTGTAAAAGTGACCTTGCCTGCTTTCCAGGGCAGAGCTTAGAAGCTGCAACATCTCAGGCTTTCATTCTGACAAGGTGTCTGTACGAAAGTTTAATTACGCAAGAACAGAGCGATCACGTCCAAAACGCTTTCAAGCTAACGTGTACTTTGGCCCTTTTCTCTTCCATCTGCCTTTCCATGGCCTCCAATTAAAATGGATTTGCTAAGTGCAACGTATTCTCATACATCGGTGCTCATAAGGCCTTACGAGAATGTACTCATGTACTCCCCTTTCGCCTGCGTTCCCCTATACATGTCCTCTTAAGATAAAGCTACGTCTACAGGCTCCACTTGGGTTAGGTCTAGGCAACCGAACGTCTTGGTTCGGTTGAGGGAAAAGATCAGAGTTTGGATTGAAAATAATGTTTCAATCTCTTTGGATGTGATGTTACTGAAGTCCAGTTGTCACGCTGTAAATAAATCAAAGTTGACCCACAAACAGCAGACTCCTGGCTGAAAGTCTGCTACCCACCCCTGACCTCCTCCCAGAGTGCATCACTGTCAGTGTTTTGATGGGATACCTACAAATTGCAGAGCATTTCTTTTAGCCGGTATCACTAAAAACAGTGCACGAGAACAGCCTGAGGAAATTCCATATTTGTAAGTGTAACAAAATGAAGGTTTTAAGAAAAGGTTCACCAAGGCTGAGCATTACTTTCCATACTCGTAAAGACAGATTATCCCACGCTGTTCCTTTTTTTCCCGGCTTCCTTTCTTTTTTGTCCCATTGTGTCATTTATTACTTTCTTTTTATATTGCACTAAATGTAACTTGTCAGATCGCTCCACATGCTCTGGGAACCAGTTATCACAGTGACGCCAAATTTAGAACGCTTCCTGTGAATTTGCTGTGAATATCTTTATCTAGCGTTTAAATGTCTTCTCACCTTCATCTCTTCTAGTTAGGAATGCCGTTTTTTGTTTTTTTGTCAGACCTCGTCACTGTCAAGACGTTCTCACTCCCGATTTGTCAAATAAAGGCGCTCTGTTAGCGGCTCTACGCTTTAGTACCCTGCTAGTTTTGGACTCTCCGCTTGTTCGTTTGCATAGTTTATTCAAACACAGGTGAAGTTAATTTAGGTTTACTTGTGCAAAAATATTAAATACTAGTTTAAGACGAGATCAGATGAGATAATCCTTTATTAGTCCGTCAGTGGGGAAATTACAGGATTACAGCAGCATTGCTCACAAGTAAATGAAGATAAAAATCAAGTAATGTAGATAAACAGTACAATGGTAATGAAACAAAATTAAACAGTAAGAAGAATATTAAATATACAGATGGAATAAAAATGTGTACAAAAGTACTTAAACGTAATGGATATTGCACCAGGTGATGAATTAAAGTGCTCACAAGTGACAACAATAGTGTGAGGTTTGGCGTTAAGTAGGTTATGAAACTGACTCGCCTCTCTATCAGTTGGGTCCAGTGTTTGTTTGACCCATCCATCCTCCGCTCCCACCCACCTGAACGCAGACTCGACAACCAGTCAAACGCCTGCTGGAGCGCCGGTGCGTCGGCGTCGGATTTCCCCTCCAGGGGGCGATGTCCGAGCCGCGGTATTTGATGTGAGGACGGGGTTGCAGCTACCTGCAGGGCCTCGGGGGGTTTTAGATCGCCGTGTGCTACACTCGGTGCTTCTTTTGACCTGCTTTCAATGAGCTTTGCTTTGAGAGTCGAGGTGGGAATCAATAGATGTCCTACGATACAATATCGTCACGATACTTAAGTCCCGATACGATATTATCGCGATACATTGAGTATCGCGATACAAAGCGATTTATTACGTTTTTTTTCAACCGCAAATTGTCCCCAAATGAAAACTTTGTCAACAAAAAATAGATTGATTTTATTATTCTAGGAACCAAAACATTTAGAATTGATAAAATAAAAGATCAATACTCGGCTTCCGTGTATCGATACAATATTGCCACGCAAAATATCGCGATACTGTGCTGTATCGATTTTTTTCCCCCAAACCTATTGGAGAGCATGGGATTTATTTCCACCCCCAACTAGACATGATCCCCCACTGGCTTCCCACAACACCTGCACTCAATGGAGAGCAAAGTGAAGTCCTCATCCCTTTTGAAAAAAATGTCGTGATCTATTTATCACTTCTGCGACTCAGTTGAGTAGTCAGCATTCATGCTTTCCATTAGTTCCCTCTGATTGAAATACAGTTGTATGGACTAAAAGACATCAATAAGTCATTTTGTGCACTCCCAGATCCTTGAAACATTCCATTTTCTGCTGAGAAATATTGGGTCAATAGTGTCGGATGCAACTCGAAAACAACAGCATCCAAATATCAAGGTACTATTAACAACTACCTGGGAAAAAGCAGGTTGCATTTCATCTGTGCAGCTTCCTGTCAGCATCCTATGTCGCGCTGCATTATTTACCTTTGCCTGACAGCTGTGGATATGTTTAGATACAGAGTGATAACAATGCTGAGAGTATATTCTCCAAACACTGACAAGTCCAGGAAGGTTTCCACTCTTTCATACGTATGAAACGCGCGTGTGCTTTGTGTCCTCATTTAAAAAATATTCCCTGTGTTTTCGTTCGCGGTACTCATCCATCCGTTGCTATTGGTCTCTCTTTCTCGCCTCGAGCGATTCTCCCCACAATCCCTCCATTTGTTAAACGTATGAGCCTCTTTCTGTCTGACTGTTGTGGGTCTGTACAGTATGTGTGTTCGAGATACATTTTGCATGCAGCATTTTGTTCCCACTGCAACAATGATTGCCTATTCCCTCAGTTGCGGGCTCGTGATCTGGATCGGCACCGGATGCAACTTTAAACATGACTCATCGCCACCAAACTGGGTGCATTTGGTCAAATTCGAATAAATAAATAAAATAAAGATACTATTTTTCTCATACATGTGCCGATCTGATTCACTTCAGCATGTAGCTAACTAGCTAAATGCTGTTGTGTCAAAACTGATTTGTTAACATGGCAGGTAATTACTTTTGTAAAGTGTTTATAAAATATTTGCCTCTGGCAATACTGGAATACTCTCGTTCAGAGTTAGACCAATCATTGAATAATCCAATTACTGAAATTAAGGCTCTAACAACGGTGCTTTACCCGTTTAACAGACCCTTTTTCCGGAGACGTTAGCATAAAAGTAGACCATTACTGTAATCTCCTCCGACTGGTAGGGGAACGCGACCCTGACTATGAACTACCCAAATGCCAGCCTTCCACTGATGTTATCTCATTTGGAAGTCTGTGATTTTCTAGAAAATGGAACGGAGTGATCTCAAGCAGCCGCCGTTTCATTACCGCTAAAATGAAAGAGTCCAGGTGCGCGGAGGAGGAGGGGGAGGCACAGCTGGGACGCTTTCTCTTGGAGGCATCGCTCCACATTTTTGCCTCGCAAACCATCGATTTGTTCTGATGGCAAAAAATAAATACAAATTATGGGCGATGTAAATGGTGGGGGTGGTTTTTTTTTGACAGATGGAGGAGGTGGGGGGGGCGGGGGGTGCAGGTGGAGGATGGACGGGGGACTTTTGAGACGGACCGGGCTCCAGCATCATTAGCATTTGGCTGACGGGGACGGTATGGATTAGGGGTGGCCCCGGCCGCCCAGAAGTGCTGATGTGAGGAATGGAGCCAAACAAGCTGGCTGATAAACACATGAACATGAAGAGATGTTTGGGCACGCTTTAACGCACACAAGCAGGCTTACCGCGACATGCACCTCGGACCCATCAGGACGTCACAACTACAATGAAATACGTCCCAAAAACTGACGCGTATTTTCTGCCGCCTCCACGGGCAGGGTGCTGGGGAAGTTTACGACAACTGTTGCTACTTGGTAGTGTAAAAGGCGATATACACTCTTGCAACTACAACTGCGGCTGGCCACGCAGTTGCATTGACACTCGTTTTGGTTTATAGTTTCCCGCCTTTTCCATACGCTAGAACAGTAGGTAGCGCAACGGCCGTTTAGAGTCGACCTGCACACCGATATCTCCCTCCAGGAATTCACCGCGATCTGCGTGTCCTTGTACTCCGTCAAAGACGGGTTATATAATTGCTCGTATTTGCAGGACCTCTGCAGCCAAACGTTCTTCAACGGGATCCATTGTTCGTGTTTCTGCTATGGCTTTTAAAAATGGCGGTAACATGCTATGAAACCGGAAATGCGAGACTCGAAAAGGATGTGGTTATCGGACCGATCACAGTAACTTTGTCGGATAGTCCGAAATTTTGCGCGATGCACGCAAGATGGCCGATGGGACTACGCAAGGAGCCCTTGGCGGTCTTGCGTGCTTGCGTCTCTGCGTAAAACCCGAGTATAAAGCAGCTTTTAGCGAGTAATAATTGTTGTGTAGCCTCGGGGAAGAATTCAGTTCGACGACTTCTCTCTGATCTTTTAATTCATTTACTAAGTGACCACAAGTAAAGTAACAAGCGCTGCAGGTTGGCCGTCCAAAAAAACCCACCAACGAACAGCTGGAAGTTCGTCTTTTTAATACACGTTAATAGACATGAAGAATATGTGTGAGGATTTATATCGTCAGTAGCATGTAGCTAAATCTGTCCGATACTTCCCGAAAACAACGAAAGTAATACTCGAGCACTTATGCGGTCATAATTTCCGTTTCCGAGATTAGCAATTAAATCAGCTTCCACTTAATTATAGTCTTCCTCAGAGGAGGTCAGGATGTCTCTTCTCTCGCGAGGACGGTTTCCTTTATTCGTTCCTCCGTGTGGACGATGCCAGATCGACGACTCCTTTCGAAGACGTCTTTGCCTTTTTTTGTTTCATACGCGCCGTTTTCTTTTTTCTCCCTCTGATTACATGTGTTTCTCTGCAGGTCCACTCCGCCCAATTACTGCCACCGCTCCTCTCCTCTCCTCGCCGGGCCTGTCTTTGGCTGCTCGCTTACAGCCGGAGGCCCTTGTGGCAGCACCACTGGTAATTACACCTCAAGAGAGGCAAACACACATGTACACACAATGACAACCACACACACACACACAGTGACTTCGTGCTCCACTGACATGTTGTCTAATTGCATCTCCAGAATTTGATAATTAAACTGGAAAAACTAGCAAAGCTTTTGTGCGAATACGTGTGAACATTCATGTTTGTGTTCAATGCGCAAAAAGCCCTCCGGCTAGTTGAATAGCCGCATTAATAAAGATGCATTAAACGCCACTGAAGTAAAGGAAAAGAACGGCTCCTCATGCTTTGCTCGACAAAAATATAAATTCGGTGAAAAAGTATTTTCTCTCTCAGACGCCAATCTTTGCAGAGGATAAAATAATACCGGATATTTTCCTCTGAGATTATTGGTTTTCTGTGTTTTGTCGATGCTAGCTTTCCATTGTTGTGTCACTCAACATGGGTTTCAAGACTTTCTCAACAACATTAACATGTTTTTTCTGGTGTTTCAACCTAAACGCAAACTACCAAGTCATGGTGTGAAAGTGTGCCGTCGCGGGGGTTAACCGAAATTATGATATTGTGTAAGCCTCAGGATTATTCCTAACCACTGGAATGACAGCATTATGTTTTTTCCCATAGTTTCCTTTATGTCACACATTTTATTTAATTGCAATCAAGTACGCAGAACACAATTTTACACAATATAACCGCTTGTGAGTAAAATATTTTCTTCCACATGAATCTTTGGTCTCAACATAGCAGCGTTGACCTGGTTCCCACCAGCAGACCAAGAAGAGGTGGCTGATTCATTATGGATGGCCTCAAAGTGAAATGTGGTGTTTAATGATTTTCACAGCATCTTGATGCTTTTTTTTTTTTTTTTTTTAGTGCGCTGGTTTCCAACCACAGCGCTGCTTTAAGGCTGGTGTTGTTTAAGGACATAAATGTCAAACTCAAGTCCAACAGAAGAAAAAAAATATACATATATGTTTTTTTTAAGATCAAAATTAGCAGAAGTGGGCCCAGGCAGATAAACAGAGGGCTGTCGTCTGAATTTTTGGTCTTTGTGTTTCTAGTTAATTGTTGAAAGACATTAAAATAGAGTTTATCATCCAAAAACCTTCACCAATGATTAAAAAAAAGACATATTGTCGTTATTTATGCGTTATTATGCTGTGATTTCACTGGTCCGGCCCACTTGAGATCAAAATGGCCAGCATGGGGCTCCTTCACTAAAACGAGTTTGAACACCCCTGTTTTAGGACAACTTCACGCTTCAAACTTACGCTTTGTGTTGTTGCACAAAGTGTCTTTCATTTTGTGTCTCTCTTGCGCTCGATCATCCGTCCCTAAAGACGTTCTGACAATGTCCCGATCGCCAAGTTTATACGTTTAAGTCTCGGCACACTGTCGGATGTGCGATTATAGAAAAGTGCCGAGGCCGCGCACATAAACAGACACGTGCGCGCACACACAGACACACATTAAATGTCTCCACACAGCCTCAAGCCACAGCTGAAATGTCACAGAGAGGCAGCCCGTTGAGTGTGTTGTTGGCTGTACTTTCCGAGTCTCTTTGGTCCTGCCCATTTCAGCTCGGTCCAAGCAGCCAAGCTACTCCTCGAGGGGAAAGAGCAGCAGAGTTTGTTGTGAGTGTTGCTGCACTGTCTCTGTCATCCCTTTTCAAGAGAGAGAGAGAAAGCGAGAGACGGGGGGAAAAAAGGGTATTTTTCTCCTCCTTTTTGTCTTTTTCTTTTCATCACTTTCTCTCGGATTCGGCGAAGCGGACTGAATTCTGATTTGTTCAACTAGAATTCTCCTCATGTCGAAGACATTTAGGTCCCCGCTGCCAATAAACAATGTTTTCATCCATGGATGATTTGAGTCAGAGACGAGAATATGAACCACCATCCAAGTAATATTTTTTTGGCTGGCTGGGTAAGCTTGTTTTTTATTTTTTATTTTACAGGAACTGAATCGGCGCCCAAGTGTTTTTTAGACTGGAATTAGCACACAGACACTACATGACATCTTCACTCCCGTTCTTTCCCTCTTAGTCACCGTTGCATTAAACATTAAAGAGAAGAGGCTAAATCCTCGGGCTCTTAACAGCCTAAACTGTGACTAAAATCCACAATTAACTGTCGGGTTCACTCCTTTCTCTGCCAGATTTTTTTCTGAGACCACCAATCTATCATAATAAACATCCCTATATTATAAATCCCAGCAGTTTGGTTCCTTAGGGAACTCATCCTGAAGTTAATTTGTCAAAAGCCTTGTTAATTGGTGCACTCCATCTTCTTTTTCCATGACGGTAAAATCTAATCTATCACAGAGGGCAGCTCTCCTTCGGAAACTTCCATCTGAATAAAGTGCACACTGAAAGCAGCGTTTTTTTTGTTCGTGTTTTTAGTTTCTTTGCATTCAAATAGTACCTCTTTGTTTGATCTATTTGCAACATCTGCATGTGTGGGGAGCCTAATATTTCATATCAAGAGCGGTCCACGCTCTGAACACTGACCCTGGGCGGTGAGAGCGGCTCCGTCTCCCGGATGACAGTCCGAGGGTGAAAATGAAGACATACAGTAGACGTCAAAATGCGCTGGTGGTGGCCCTCGTTCTCTCTCTCTCTCTCTTTTTTTTCCCCTCGTTCTCTCTCTCACAAAGTCATCTGTCAGCACTAAATCCCATCAGTTGTCACAGTGACCCCACTGACAGCATCCGAGCTCCGAGGGATCTGCTTCACGCCAGGAATATTCATGCGGAGCCGGAGACGCCGGCAGCAGAATCTAACAAATCACTCAATCAGCCAGTCAAACAAAACCAAAGTGAGATTTGCTGGAAAAACAAGAGGCAGAAACACACATTGTGCTACACTGCAGCCGGCCTGTATCCAGGCAAAACAATGTGTTAAATTAATAAGAGTTTGATATACTCGCAGTCCGGCAACACACACACACACACACACACACACACATATATATATATATATATATATAACGGCGCCGGACCCCGACATAATGAACTCCTTGCAAGTCTTTCCAAATGATCACACTCACGCTGTTACCTTTTGAAAAACGGGCGCCGGCAATGCTGTACTTAATTATGGGAATGCCAATAAAGTAAATTAAAATGTGAGATGGGAAAACGGAGCCGTTGATTATCCTCGGTCACGGCACATTTAACTGTGCAGTGTTTAGGCCCGTGTTAAAGAAATGAATAGAATAAAGCCAGCAGGAGAGACGACAAACCACCTCACTGATCTAATATAATAGATCGTCAGTTCACGATGGGTTTTTTTTAAAGTCTCAATCTCCACATTTCTTTCTAGTAACCGATCGTGATGATAATATATAATGCGTATTTAAAAAACACTCTATGCATAGTCTTTGTCTGTCTTGTCGCCCGTCAACTTTCCGACATCCCCCCACGCGAACGGGATAAAAACAAGACGACGCTTCCATCAATACGAGGATCAAGCTGCTACTTTCCAAACCGCGTTGCCCGTCCAACCTTTACCTGGTCCTGCAAATGGATCCCGCCGCACTGCCTCCAACACTTCTCCGTCAAAGGTCAAATCCCTAAAAAGCTTCCAGCGGCGCCGCCCTTAATTCCGTGTCTCCCAACTAATTTTTCCGCGGTCGCATTTCACGCCGCGCCCCCCGGTCACAGCGTCTCACATCCACAGTGTAAACTCTGGTCTCTTTTGAGTTTTTTTTTCCCCATGGCGTGTATAAAGTTCATAAAGTCGATGGGCGATGAGGAATTCCTGACATTTTATCCGTCTCCTCTTTGCGCCTCGCTTTTCATTCGGGGCGTCTTCTTCAATGTTTAAATGGCTATTCATTTTGCAGGAGCTCTGTGAAAGTCATTTAAAGTTCAAATCCGTGTTGCTCTGTGTGTGTGTGTGTGTGTGTGTGTTTTTCATGCCACATCTCTTGAGCAAAGCTACACTGAAAGCCTTTTTAACCTCCCCCAACACACACAGACACACACATTTCTCTCAATCTCCCTGTCAATACTTCCTTTGACTGTGTGACCACGAAGAAAGCAGGATTTGATGAGTGCATATTTCCTCTTTATATATTCATGACTATTTCCTGAAGGCTATTAGAAAGACATAACTTATTCAGTGGGGGAAGTTTTAATTGAAGCGCCCTCCATCTTCTGCCTCGTGCTGTATATCCCGAGATCTTTCGACGCACAAATTCAGAGGGGGAAAGCCCTGAAATGGAGGCAGCACTTTGCGGTCGATGGGATCACCCCTCCGTGCTTTCCTCCTAATGAAAGCATTATTCAGGAAGCCATTGCCGGGGCATGTGCTGGCAAGAAGTTGGACAAGGTGAACCCTGGAGGAAAATGGCCGGAGATCAAATGAGTGCTTAGCGAAGAGGTGAGAGAGTTTACGAAGTACAGCGAGTACCTTTGGGGCGAAGGCTGGTGCGTAGTGGAGTCCAGTTTGTGGAGTGGAGAGTCGGCAAATTCGTCATTTCTTTGTGGCGGAAGAGGCAAAGCCGCCTGAAGGATTCATTGAAGCATCGAATGCCACAATCTCACAAGAAAGGATTCTTCCAAGTTGGCTGTTTTTTTTTTTACCAGACGTCTGACTTTGCCCTCAAGTACACAACCCAAAGAAAACCTCTTTGCTTCAAACACAAGCGGTCCCGGCTGCAATTTAGCGGCGCTTGTCTTCAAGGCCGTCCCTTTCTGTAACGGCCACATTCATCCACACCGCTGATACCCCGTCCTTTTGTTTGGTGGATTTGACAACATTAAGATGGTATCGGTCGCCTCACCCAATTCCCTAAAGTCTGCCTTCATTATTCTGCAGTCACAGCCAGACATTCTTTCAGTAATAGGCCCAAACAGCCGGGGGGGATTTAAATGATCGCACTGTACACGGAAAACCTTCAATTTTTAGCCGGTGTGGCTGAAAGACCGACTAGACTGCCTGTCTGATTCATACTCAAGCCTTTCAGAGGATTCATGCATATTCTAATTGAGATGACTGGTAATCTTTTCCTGCTGTTTATTTTGTTTATTTGGAGGATAGTCTGAGCCAGTTTGGACTTGTAATCTGTGAGACATAGTCTGCACATAGATAGAGTTTATGTAATAAATGAGACACCAAAAAAAAAGGTCGAAAAGGAGAGAATGAGGATGTGGAGTCTTCCTCGGCTTTGGTGGTTGAAGTGGTTGAAGTGGGTCGGTCCACGTCCGTCAACGTGAGCGTCTCTTTCTTTTTTTTTCTTCTCGTGACCTCCCTACATGCTCGCGGTGGCGCCGTGCGGCTCCGCCGGTCGGGCGTCTGTCCACACACGTATGACCGTGCGTGATGTGGACTCTACGGCACTCCATTGAAGGCCAAGGTCTGAAACCCACAGCCCGCCACTGGCGTTCACACACCTGCAAATAAATGCCCGGGAAACAACGAGCTCGCACTGGCACGACCCACCGTGGCTGCCCGAGGGTCTGGCTTTAGAAAATGCCATCGCAAATTGAGATCGCTAACAGTTTGCGCCGCGCTGACATTTTCCAGCTGGCCGCTCGCGAAAGGTCACGCGTCCCACCTGAAGGGAAGCGAAGCAGAGGGGAGACGGCGGTGTCGCCCGCGGTCCCCACTGAGATTTGGCAGCCTTGGACACTTCGTCTACCCAGCGCGTTATGAACTCCCGAGTGTTGGGTGCTCAGGAAGCGGCGTTACGGTCTCAAAGTGAAGCCGCTGGCAGCGCCGCACTCGCTAAGTGCCAAAAAGAAAAAAAAAAGGTGGCGTTTGGCATCAAGATTAACGCCGGAGCAAATGTTTGTCTTGTAATCGCCGCCGCTCGCCGCTGCTTTTAACAAGAATTTGATGGACTGCGTGGCGCCAGAGGACCGCAAACTTTTTTTTCAATCCCCATTACAGCGATGATATTACACATAAAGCATATGCTCACATGGGTTTTCTCCGATTTCATCACACTGCTACTGTCTTTGCAACAGTATGTTGCAGGTCTAAATTAACAGAGACATCACTCTCAGAAAGCTAGAGGAAACTATTGATTTACAAATCAATATGCAATTCAATTTATTATTTATCATCCTCCAGACACTTTGCAATCAACACATGAAGACGGCAATAAAAAAACTTAAATTTACAATAAATTACAACATAGAGCCACATGTCATTCTAACAACTGACTAACATATGGCTAACAGTGTGGTTATTATATAATAGCAAGATATGTGTGTCTGTGTATTTAATAGTCGGTTTATGTTGCTCCTCTTCTTTCAGATATCATTTGCGGGGTGTTACACTCTTTCAGTAAGAAATCTGGGGGGAAAAAAAGCTAATTTCTCATTAAAATATGTAAGAAAAGCTCAATTAAAACTATCCGGCTTTCACCTATGAGTAATAATCAAAACCGTGATGTATTGATGTAAAGCTATTTACGCTGTGGGCATATCTAACATCTTTGTACATGCAAGCTCCACATTTTTCTGTTAAACCTTGTCTCACGTGCATCTAAAACACCGAGAGCTGCTGGGCCGTGATTAACTGTCATGGATCGTTTCCTTCTCGCAAACTGTAAATCAAAGAGGGGAGGCCGCTTTTTGGGCGCTGAAGGCATACTGTAGCTGCACGAGGACACAAACTCCGCCAGCATAATCTGCATGCTGCGATTGCCATGACATGTTCGGACACACACACACACACACACGCACACAAACACATGGATGCACCCACCCACACGATGCTATCCTGACAATAGACAGACACACGGAGAGTTGATGGTGTATAGCGTTGGAAGGGCATCACCAGTGTCTCTGTCTCTCAGGTATCCAGTAGATAGCGGGGTAGCTAGGATGTCATTTATCTCGCTGACAGGGACAAGCCTCTGTGACAGCGACAGTCAGTCGAGCAGCACGGCGGCGAGGCTCTCTCTCTCTCTCTCTTGGTATTACTACCGCCATACCGGCTGCACACAACGGCACAATCCATTACGGCAGGCACAGTGAAGCACAGAATATTGTTAAAAAAAAAAAAAAAACTGGTCCGATATTTCACTCCAACATGATCTCACCGTTACTCGACATGTTTTGCCGCTTAGGCCGAAGCTTGCAGCGGCCTTTTGTACCTAGCTAACGTTGTAAAGAATTAGCGGTTGGGTTTCAAGAGCATAACACTTCCTTAGTATTAGTTTGGCTTTAATTAAATATGTGTGTACCGTAAAATAAGCTCCGGACATAGTCATTTGAGCCAGGGACGTAGTTTCTCTTGAAATACGTAGTTTCTCTTGAAATAACATTGAATCCCATAACTAGGGATTCATAACTGTATCACTGTAAAAAAAACAAAAAAAACTGCTCCGATATTTCACTCCAACATGATCTCACCGTTACTCGACATTAACATTGGGCCGAAGCCTGCAGCGGCCTTTTGTACCTAGCTAACGTTGTAAAGAATCAGCGGTTGGGTTTCAACAGCATAACACTTCCTTAGTATTAGTTGGGCTATAATTAAATGTACCATAAAATAAGCTTCGGACGTAGTCGTTTGAGCCAGTGACGTAGTTTCTCTTGACATAACGTCGTAATCCCATAACTAGCAGCATAGCAGCAAGGCTCTCTCTCTCTCTCTCTCTCTCTCTCTCTCTTGGTATTACTACCGCCATACCGGCTACACACAACGGCACAATCCATTACAGCAAGCACAGTGAAGCACAGAATATTGTATCACTGTAAAAAAATCTTTCACTCCAATATGATCTCACCGTTACTCGACATTGACATGGGGCCAAAGCCTGTAGCAGCCTTTTGTACCTAGCTAACGTTGTAAAGACACTCCCTCCCTTAGTATTAGCTTGGATTGAAATAAAAATACGTGTACCGTAAAGCGGGGTTCATACATTTTGACCGATGGTTTTCCATGACTTTAAACCAAATTTTCATGACTAAATATTTTGTGAAATCTCGGTGTATACATGGAAAAAGTGAGGAAATGTAGTATGTACATTACTCGCAGCACGAGTATGAGAGCGTATGTCTTCTTGTATTTTGAGATTCTTTCTTTTAAAAGCGTATTCATTATTTCACACTCAGCGTAAATGAACGACCTGAACATATGAATACAACAAATTTACCAAAACCTTTTGAATTACATTTTTATCAAGGACTTTTCCAGGTTTTCCATGACCGTACCAACCCTGTAAAGTAAGCTACGGATGTAGTCATGTGAGCCAGTGATGTAGTTTCTTATAATCCCATAACTTCTGGTTTCACATGCGGCATAAACAAAGTATTGGGAGATTCTATTTTACGAGTCACGTCTAGATTTGGACAGATTGTAATAACAGAAGTGTATCAGCTCTTTTGTTGAAAACGTTTGTCCGTTATTTTCCTTTTTATCTTTCGTCTGTACAGTTGTAGATCCTCAGAGATGCATTGCACGGCACTCAGGGACAGGAACAAAAGCATCTTCAAAACGTTTCATTTTGTTCCGTGATTATGGGGCATTTTGGGACGTAGAAGTAAAGCAATCGTGTTCTTCAGATGATCATGTAAAAGAGAGCAGGTGAGTTGACTTCCAAATCCAGTGAGATATTCAAACAAAACATGTTTTATGGTCCCAGAGTGTGCATACGATACCAGATAAACTATTGTAAAGCTGCTTCACTTTCCATCAAGGAATTAGGTGAAATGAGGAAAAACAACTTCAAATCCGGCCAATGGTTGTTCAAAAAAATGTAAAATAAAGACAATCAACACTGATTTTGAACAATTTCATATGTTTTGTTTTAAATGTCGCCCACAAAAATGTACAAAAATCCCTTTTCTTAGTCTTGACTTTTGTGCATATTGGATTTATTTTGTCTTTTACTTCAGACTTCATGCAGCAGCTATGACGCGTACTGAGCCGGCGTTCTGTGCAGCTGGGTGACGTGGAGGTGGTTGTGACTCATAATCAGCTTTCTCTCTCTGAACACTAAATCAGGTCAGGATTACACTCCTAATGCTGACCATGTCACTGATATGGTCGCTCTCAACCTGGCTCACCTCGCCGAGTGGAGGCTGCTAGAGAACCGTATGTATGCGGACAGGTACAAAATAAAAATGTAAGCACTTTTTTTCGGCAATTGGCAGTTGCAAAATAACCTTTTACCCTGAGTGAAAAACATTGTTAAAATGAAGTGCTCCAACATGAGTCATTTAAGATCAACAATCACAGTTGTAATATGTGTTTGTTTAGTTGTGTGTGTGTGTGTGTGTGTGTGTGTGTGTGTGTGTGTGTGTGAAGAGAAAAGAAAAAGCTAGGATTTGAATTACGGCTGAAAATCAAGGCAACCCCCACCTATCCATCTGGCATCTACATCTGTACTGAGACTCAGAAACTGCCTTGCTTGGTCTTATGTAAGAGGGGGGGGGGGGGGGGGGGGGTGAGGATGACGAAGGAGGGAAGATGGAGAGAGGGAAGGAAGAGATATGGAGAGAAGAAGGAATGAGGTGAGGTTGATGAAACAAATCAGAGAGAGTGAAGAAACAAGACGTGATCTGGTCACAATGAAGACATCCAGCTCCAGCAGGCAGTAATCACAGAGCCAACACTTGGACCGTTCATCATTTCACCACTTTGCCTTCATAGGAAATAAAAATAGCATTGGCAAATAAACATTCCCCTCCTCTGGGGGAAATGGGTTTGACTGTGCTGTTGCTCTTGCATAAATGAACCGACGGCCTGGCAGTTTTTCACCAAAAAAAAAAAAAAACCTTGGTTACTTCCAGGAGAGCGAGCGCACATTGCCAACATTGCTCACTTTTAATTTATGCGCGGAGACGTTAATTTCAGCCGGCGCAGCAGAGCCGTGAACAACAATTGGCAAGAAAGTAGAAGAAAAAAACAATCTTCTAGTGATAATTGCCTTTCATTATTCTGTGGGCTTGTCTCAGGAGAGAAGTGGACATGAGTGCTGACAAATATATTTGCTAGAGTGGCTGTGAAACCAACATTTTAGCAGTGTTTAGGACCCTCAGCCGCTATCAAGAGACTGCACTCGTATTAGTCGTAAGCGTACGTAAATAAAACGCCATTTATTCTGCTTTTCAAGGGGAATTCGTAATCTATGTTTATCTCTCGTGGGAAAGGAAAAAGGGGAAGCGACGGTTTGCAGGGAAAACACGGCACACTCGTTTCTGCTATGATTCATCCCGTTGGGAAGTGAAACCTATGGAACTGTAACAAACACATGCCTTTCACCCAGGAGACCGCTGTTCGTGTCCAGTGTGAAAGCAAAAGTTGGGTTGACTTATTTACGTTACTATTTAACGCAACACACGTCCTTATTTTTTAAATTTTAAGCGTCTTTGAGTACTTTGAAAAGTGCACTATATACATTTTAAGTACCATTATTGATGACATATATATTTTAACCCACATCACAGTCATTTTTCTAAACCCAACCAAGCAGTTTTGATGCCTAAACATATCCAATTTTGTTTAAATTACAATCTGAACCCCCAGTTTGTGATGGGGAAGGGGCATTAAATGACACGTGAAAAGTTTGAAATGCATCACATGTCAAAGGAAATGTCTTAAAAGTGCTGTGCTATTTATAAGCCTTCCAGTGAGATTGCATTGTCTGGACAGACGCTCAGTCAACGACGGCCCCGGCTCACGTCTCACCGACACCAGCTACTCCGGCTCTGCAAAACGAATACCAACCGTTTGCTTTGCTTTAGAACGTTGCATTTATTATGCTGCAGTCGAAGTCAGGTAAGATCACAGAAACAACAGATCTTAAGACTTTGTGGGTTGTGAATGCAACCCCATGGCGAAGGAAAACAAAAGAAGAACAAACAAAGTAGTCTGTACTCTCTCAAGAATTACACAACACGATGCACCATTAAAGAGCTTCAATCCCAAATATGTGTGTGTGTGTATTTGAACGACTATAAATTGGATCGCGTTTGAAAAAAAGTGAACAGACTTGGACGGTCCGCCTCAGAAAAATAGCTAAAGATAATTGTCACCGTAACAAATGCACAGATGATTTCATAATCGGCTTTTTACTAACATGATCCATGTGATTGGCTGTGGCTGAGAGAGGTTAGAAATCATCTGGAGTTGCCACGGAGTAAAATCCAAGGAAATGAAAATCTAATTGACTCATGCAGGGGAAATGGCAGCTTTGCACAGCCATTTACATCCAGGGATTGGTATTTTTGTCTTCTTCAAATCATAATCATAAATTGTACTGAATAAAAATCTTCATCAGATGAATGAGCCGAGATAATTCAGTGCGCCTATCGCAAAAAAGACAACCGGACAAAGCATGATATACATTAACATAGCAAGATTGGGAGAAAAGAACATAACATGTGCAATGTTATAAGGTCATTGTCTCTTTTTACATGCAGACAACTGGACAATAAAGCTGACAGAAATCAATAGCTTGTATTTCCTTCGTATGCCCCAATAACACCTCCAGCGGACTGCGCAATCGATGTCTGAGCAGCTTTGACAAGGGGCTTCTGGCTGAACATGTCCGCCTGGCACTCGTAAAACATGTCTTACTCTCACAGTGGTTTGAGTTCAATACCGTTGCTTCGGCACAGACCGACTTGTATTAGAAAGTGTGAAGTTCACCTCTCTGTTTCCAGGTCCCGATGGAGCAGATGATAGGGGATTTCAGCAGATGTATGGGGGGTTGAGGAAGAGCAGCATGGGGAATTCATGTACAGAAGATGCATCTACATCTGATTTGCCGAGGCTAATTCTCACAGCACATACAACCGTTGTTCACCCCTCCTTTGATATATGGATACCGTGTATTATCGTAGCAGAAGCTTGAACATCTGCACGTGAGTCGAGCGGCTCTATGCTCAAGTTGAAATAAATTCTTTACCAGGTGTTGAGATGTCTGAATTTCAAAGCTCACTGTCTGGCTGGAGTTCGCCAACAAACCTGGCCGCTGCCAACTGGAACATGAACACAACACCTGCTTGAATTTTTAGCTGCTCAGTGAGGTCACAACGGGTGAAGGAGCAGCACATTTAAAGTCACTCAACCGCTTTTAGCAAAGGCTAAAAGGGTTTAAGATGGAGCCTGACACCAAATAATTTCTTTAAATCGTAGTCAACCACGAGCACTCATCTCTCCTCGTCCGCTATCCGACCATCTGTGTTGGTGTCCACTATTGAGAAACTCTTGTCAGCCTCTCAAGTTCAACCACAGTTATTCAAAGGCCCCACAAAGGGATCGCCATTGTGTTGCAAAAGGCCCTTTTCGAGCGATCGTATGGGCCTTAATGAGCTTCTTCGTTGGTTGTTTCTACCGTGGCACCGGTTGGTGGAGAACAGGACGCAGCCAACAGTCCTGCAGGGTCTGTTTACCTCCCAACTCGGTGACTGCCCACACCACTTGAATCAGTATTCATGAGATGCATAAATGTCTTTTAGAAATGGAGTCCTCTTAATGAGGGAGTCACACACACAGAGAGAGAGAGAGAGAGAGAGAGAGAGAGAGAGAGAGAGAGAAAGCATTCTGAAATGAAAGCATGAACACTCCCTTGTACGGTCATCTGGTCTGGACTGCAATGTATGATAGACCGCGGGAGACCACTGGCTCTGGGAAATTTGCATTGCAAATAGGCCATATTTCAATTTGTTTTCCCCAATATACTGTTTAATTTCTCCACAGTGTGTCTGTGAGTGGCTCTGCAAACGAGAGCGCCATGCTGAGGGCAATGCCTTTCAAATGCAACCTTTTATTCTCGCTGCTGCAGAACTTTGCGTGCAGGCACTTGTTTGTGTACACGTCTTGTGTATATAATAAACCTCAGCGCTTTCTATCTTATTTCAGCCCGGTCGGCAGGATTTTTTTTTCATGCCATTGTAGGTTTCTGCAAACCACGGATACGTTGGATTAGGACCGTTTTGTCATTCGGGTCATAGCAGGCGATGAAGTACAGCGAGCTGGATCACACACACCGCAAGACTTTCACCCAGGAGACCACTGCTCGTGTCACGCATGAAATCAAATGTAAACACCGACTTTCTGCTTTTTGTGTCGCGTCGTTGCAGAAGAAAGTCTGCCAAGGGCCGGTTGTTGTTCCCAGTTGTTCCGTTACACCTTAACGTTACTTCACGTTACCTCATAATCAGCTTTCTCTCTCTGAACACACTCACGGTACCTCACACTCACGGTACCTCACGCTACGTTACGTTACCTCACGTTACCATATGTTATGTTACATTACGTTACGTTACCATGTGTTACGTTACCTCATGTTACGTTACCTCATGTTACGTTACCTTACGTTACCTCATGTTACGTTACCTTACATGACCTCATGTTACGTTACCTCATGTTACGTTACTTTACGTTACCTCATGTTACCTCACCTTACGTTACCATATGTTACGTTACCTCATGTTACGTTACCTTACATGACCTCATGTTACGTTACCTTATGTTACATTACCTTATGTTACCTCATGTTACCTCACCTTACGTTACCAAATGTTACATTACCTTATGTTACCTTATGTTACGTTACATTACATGACCTCATGTTACGTTACCTCATGTTACGTTACCATATGTTACGTTACCTCCTGTTACGTTACCATATGTTACGTTACCTCATGTTACGTTACCATATGTTACGTTACCATGTGTTAATTTACCTTAAGTTACCTCGCAATCAGCTTTCTCTCTCTGAACACTAAATTACCTTACGCTATGTTAACTGATGTTATTTTAACACAAACCATGGATTTGTTTTCTTCCCATAACCAAGTTACGGGGTCATTGTGCATTCCTGCAAGCGTGATACGATGGTAGATGCGGCTGATGTAAGTTGTGTCCCATGTTTTGCGCAATAAATAAGTTCTGGTGACTTGATTGCTCATTTTCTGAGGCAGGCTGCAAAAACAATCCCACATTATTTACCTATATATATACACTGGATGTATATGAATATGTTTTTTTGGGGTCAGAATTTGCAGTCAACATTGAAAAGTACAGGGATGAAAGTAGCTACATACAAACAGTGTGCTTGTCTGGAAATAATTGCCCTGAGTGTGGCCTCTCTCTGGAGGACGTCTCCTGAGGGACAGGTTCAGTTCTCCTGGAGATATACACTCAGGTCCAAGTCAATTAACTGTGCAGTTAAAAAAAAAACATCTTCATTCTACTGCTCTGTCAGTACATTTTAGTTCATAGCTTACTTTGCATCCTAAGGACACTTGAGTACACTTATAGTTATCCGAACATGTTATGAAAGTACGCATGTTAGATTCTTCTATCTACTCTGTGCACTGTTTGATGTTGTTTGTCTATTATTAGTTCCAGAATCCAGCTAGCAGAATAAAAAAGTACCCTGTGTTCGCAAGAAGAAAAAACTCATTAAGTTTCTTCTTATTTCTTGGTCCACTGGCATGGTAAAAAAAAAATATATTGCATAAGTGTCCTATTATAATTTGCCAGATTAATCAATTCCACATTGCTCGCACAAACACATTTCATAGGTCAGCTATGGATGGGGGGTCCATTCATATTGCTTCTGAAGCAGTGACACCACAGGGCCGTTTCTGTTGGACGTGACCTTGTGTTGAACAGACTGGAAGCGGAAAGAACCTGGTGTAAATTATTTCTCGACAAAGTGCTTTGGCAAACAATGGGGGAGTAATGGTGTGTTTCACAGAGACAAGACTAGCGCCTCTTTTATTCACAGGGGTGAATGCACTGGACGCCATTTAGTGCTCATAAAAATGGCTTCTGGCGCAAGTCTGGGCTCCTTCACTGGGCGGGACCACGAATAGACCGATGTAAGTGTTTCCTAAAACGTAAATAATTGAACATATATATGCTGACGTCAAGAAACCTCTCCGACTGTGATTTTCCTCTCCGAATGCTGGATTCCGTAGGTGTTCGTCTCCGTTTTTAAATCGGCGGAGCTATATTTTGTTTTTTGTTTTTTTGGGTTCTGAATAAAAACCTGGCGTCAAATCAGTCCCGCGACTGATTCACACAGCAGATGCTCAGCTTTTTCCGAACTGTTAAACGCTCGGGGTTCCAGTTCGACGACGGATATTCTTGCAAGATCGAAGTCATAATTGGGATAATTATTTGCACGCTTAAGTGGTCGGAAAAAAAAAAAAAAAAGATGTCGTCCTGGGGGATATGGGTGGAGGGAATTTGGAACCAAAAGAAAAAAAGAAGGGAGTAGACGAGAGAAGGAAGAGGAGGAGGAAAGGGAGCAGCGCAGATGCCAAGGTTTTCCAGTTCAGTGCACTGAAACACGAGCCAACACCACAATTAGGATGTCCGGGGAGATTGTTAAATAAGACATTTATCAGAGAAAACACTGCTGCCTGAGTCCTTTCAGCAACCTGCAAACTTTAATGACATTCAGCTTTTATTGCATTTGCGTGCGGGGAACGGCTCCATGAAATAAAATACGCCCGGAGAGTTGACGCTCCCGTGTTTGTGTGCATGCTAATGTCCGCATGTGACCGGGTAACCCTATACGCTCCCTGACCCTTCGGAAATCAATTCCACATCCCGGCTTCACCTTGATCTGACCTTGCGCTCATTACAGCTCGTGAAATAGCTCACGTCCGTCCGTGTGAGAGGGCGGAAATATATAAAAACAGAACATAAACGCACACACATATTTGCTACTTGTTACTTTTAACAATGTGTGTAAACATAGGTGCGCCATACATTCTCAAACACTTTATTTCCTTCAACTGCAGACAGAAACAGGCCTTTATTTGCAACAGGAGACAGCTTGTGTCATCATATTTTAGCAAGAGGCTTTCTTGTTTTTTGATCTGCAGCCATTTTTATTTGCTGTTGATGCTGTGAGCTATAAATGCAAAATCAAACTTTTATCCACATTTACTTGTTTTGCTGCATTTGGGATGATGTAATACAACAGCTGAGTCCTCTCCTTCTCACCAAATAGCTGCTTTAAACTTTTAAAACCGGCTGTTCTGCATTCAGATCTCTTTAATGTGAAGCTAACGTTTATTAACCCTTTTCTGGATTAATATTTCATATTGAAAGCCTTCCAAATGGCTGAAAATGCATTTTGCCACTATGTATTGTAGGATTATAAGAAAAAGCTGCAGGGAGCTTTGATAAGGAATAACAGCACAATACAATGTATATGTTTGGACTCTTTTACTCCTAATTTCCTCTTTTTTGGTGCTTGAGTACTGAAAAACCAAATGCTTTTTTTTCACAGCAATGTCAAAAACAGCCAAGACAGATGTTGTTTATATGGATACGGGTGTAAACCCAGGACATAAAGTGTGTCTATCAATATTACTGGAGCAACTGCAGGACTTGTGATGACCGCAAAGCACCAATCCACCGCTGGGCAAACGACCGCAACTATTTTTCTGAAAAGTCCTAAAAATGTACATTTGTGGGTACTTTCTCTCGTTAGCTTGAGCTCCCTGGTCGTTTGAAAGCATCTCCTCTGCAGAAAATAGGATATTCGTGCAGACCGTACAGATGCTCTTTTCTAAAAATGTGTGTATATATACTGTATATATGTCCCCCGTTGTTGCTTTTTGTTGTTGTTGTTTCTTTGCCTCCCTGTTCTGCAGACCTCTGGGAGAAACATGGCAGGGACCAAAGAGAGACACAGATGAAAGATGAGTATCTCTTTTTCTCTCTCCTTCCATTGCTTTACTTTTCAATTCATGTAGGTGCATCCGGTCTCTGTGGGCATTCACCATCTGGCACTCTGGATTCTGAGGCCCTATTAAATATAAATGAATAAATAAAGAAGGGGAAAAAAAACGTCTCGCGAGTCTCCATGGCTCAGAATGTCATGTTGCATTTTTTGACCTATACTTTGTTTGACTCTTTTTCACTGATAATCTTACCGATGTTTTAGATCTCAAAGCGCAGGAGCTCCGTGTTTGTAATGTGCAGGTGGTGTTAGGGGGGGAAGGGAAGTTTCTGATCTCTTCAAGCATGACCGTCAGACTTCGCCTTTCAGCTGTATTTATAATAAGAGCTCAAGGTGTGAGCTGCAGGCCAAGGATAAGGTGAAGCAAAGGCAGAGAAGCAACATATAAACATATAATTGATTCCTTATCTAATGGTGAAACATTGGCTTCTTCTCAGCCGTAATGGTTCTATCCATTAGCTCTTCTTGCCCCTGCGGGGGTAATGCCCTGCAGCTACACATATCTCTTATCGAAATAGCTTTTTCAGTGTATGTGTACGTGTGGGCGTGCTTTAAAAAAAAAATTCTCTACAGACTATATATCATAATCCAAGTGTCTCCAGTTATTCACATTTATGTTGTATGTACATTTTCTCACTTTGGCACTGGCATATTTATGGCAAAATACTTTTTAATGGATGGAAAGGCTTTACATTAATACATGTAATATTTACATTTAAGGCAGCTGGTTCTTATTGATTATAGTACGATTTGAAAATTATGCTTTCTGACTGAAAAATGGTGCTGTCCCAAAACATGTAGCCTGCAGAACCTGCTGGACCAAATATATGAACCATTAGAAATATATTGTCATTTTTCATACAGTCTCTGGCGACTTATCTGTGATATCGCGCCGCATTTGCAATTCAGACATGTCTAAAATTGAATCCCGCGTGGTCATCAGTTATTGTCTCATAAATACGCCGGCAGACTCAGACACGCCCTCTTCCACATTGATAAGGATTCCATGTAAGTACCGAACCAATATTTCTGAAAAATGCATAACTTTGTTTGACGCCTAAGTAATTAAACCCATCCAAGCACAGGCTGCATATCAAATGGCGGTCTCTGCATAACACACGCCGCGCGCTTAAATTAAATGAATTAAAAGTGAATCTGTTTGGAGAGTGGAGCTCTCAGACGAATCCCCCACGCACATTACAGTTTCTTTGGAGCGGGATACGTGTGCAATATTAATATGGGTCCACACAGCGCAGGCACATGCACAGAAACACACACACACACACATAGGCAGTGAACACTGAAAACCAACACGACTCGGTGAGTTCCGTTAGCTGCCCACTGTGTGGTGGTTTTTGAAGCGTGGAGCTGAGCCACAGATGCAAAACTCCCGGGCAGATAACTTTGAAAGATGGTGTCCGAGTTAGCAGCAATGTGACGGGGGAGTGAATCACTTTAGGCTTTTCATAAAGTGTCTGAAATGATATTCACCGTGATGCTGCCAAGTCTTAAGAGCATGCTAAAGGTTTTACAGGACTCCTAATTGTCCCAGGAGCATTGTGTGCTCCAACGTACTTCTACTAAATCTTGTGAGTATTGTATTTTTATTCCTAAAAGAATGAAAGCTTTAGTGATGTTTAAATGTGATGGATGGTTTTAGATTAAACTAATCTACAGGGCAAAGAGTAGTTATAGTTATATCCCCAATTTTTTAAAAGTAATTCAGTGATAAATACAACCCAATAAGACAAGTATGCATATAGGCACTCTACTGTTCATGCATTCAAGCTGTGGTTAGCAATCTTAAGAAACCATGAAGAGTAACCGAGATAAATATATATATATATATATATATATATATATATATATATATATATATATATATATATACACACACATATACACATATATATCCAACCGAAAAAAACCCCATCTTATTTCCAATGAAAGTAGCAACAAGCGCTAGCTATTTATAAAAGTAAAATAGCAAAGTCTGCAGCATTAACGGAGTCACGTTTTTGCTGTATTTACTTATTTTATTTAGTTTACATACATTTAAATGTTTCTTACACAGACCTAATGTTAGGTGTGTTGCTTGAACATAACTTTTAATGGTTTCCTCGGTTGAGGCATGTATTTTTAACACGTTACATGCCGCTACCGCCCTTTTAAAAAGACTGTGGTAATTTTTACAAATTCATCTGAGGTCACGTCGGTGCACCCGTCTGGTCTTGTGGGTGTGTAGACCGGCAGGTGGACCGTTACAGTCCATTTTGAGTGTTCAATGAAGGTCTTAAATTATGGTTAAGCGAAAAACAACATCGTTAACACACTTAACACCCCTGTAACACATACCTTTCCTTAGTGCATCTGTGGATGTCTTCTTTCTTATCCTATTTTAGCACATTTTTAGCACAGCCAGTGTTTGAAATTAGCGTTTCGCTAAAGACACTCAACACAATGCATCTGATTTTTAATGCATCGATGTATATTATGAATTATAACGCCGCTGTGACGTCCACATCAAAGAAATAAAATGAAAGCAAAATTATAAATTGTTGGGAATTTCAACAATTGAAGCTGAAGATGCCAATCCGAGCTCAGAGTGCATTGAGACATGCTTCAAACGAGCTCACGACCACGGGGAGTGCGCTTCAACACCCTCTCCTCAACTTCACCTCGGTTCTCCAGTCGGCGCGACTTAAGAATGATCTGCGTTATTGAAGATGAGAAGTGAACTGAAGAATCACCTGCAGGCGGGAGCATCTGGCTGCGAGCCTCGGGCCGTCCATCACTGCCTCCCCCAGCTGAGGAGTTCCCTGAACAGAGAGCTGCAGAGCAACCAACAGGCTCAGATACCCAACACCTGCTGCACGATACGCGCGCAAGCATACAGCGCCCGTGGCTAATTTGTCATTTGCGCTTTGCGTCTTATTTTTTTCTTTCTTCTCTCTCAAAGAAGCAGTAAAGTTGTCATACTTTCTAATAAATTCTCAGTCGGAGTCATAATTCATCACATGGCGGTGTTCTTACAATGTTGTGTGATCTGAACAGCGGATCGTCACACTGATCACCTCGACATGAAAAGCCTTTGTGTTCCCCGACATTGCAATTAAAACACTACATGCATTAACGCATTTTACCTGTGACATGCTTTTGTGGGATTTTATACAACTGTAATTGGCAATTAAGTGGGGAATGTGGGTAATAAAGTTGGTCTTTTTCACCTTTTGTTCTGAATCAGAATACAATCAATTCATAGTACGTTTCTTAGATATTTTCTAATTGAGTGTGAATAGAATCTCCGGGTATTAGCATCACTGCTCCATTGAGCTAACGGAGGTGTAAAACAGTCAGCATGCTTCTTACGATTAAAACAATAGAGGTTTTTTAAAAAGGATTAGATATCTCATATTGTGAGTATTGGTCAATAGCTACACATCCCGAGGGTTGCAGGCTAAGAATAGTAATGTAGCCTGTGAAATGTGTTTTTCAAGTACCTCTGAACCCACGCAAAGCATTGTTGCTTGAAAATAAAGATGTAATACAAATAGCTGTACTATCAGACTCTGATTTGATAAAGAATATAAATAGTTCAGTGTATGAACTTATACTTGTATGTTTTTAGATTTGGATGAAAAAACTATTTTTAAAGCATTTTTGAATGGATGCGAATTTAAATTTTTTTTTTTATTTTTTTATTTTTTTTTACAAATCTCACATACCCCTTGGAGGGCCTTCACATACTCCCCGGGGTACTCGTTCCCCTGAATTTGAGAACCACTGGTTTAGACAGAGACTACCCCATTATCAAACAACATTGACGTGGTGTTTCTTACCCAGTGTTTCCACTGAACAAAACTATGACATTTACATTCATATATTGTAATCCCCACAAATATTGGACAATAATTCAGTCAGTTTGCTTTCATCTATCCACCTGTAGGACTTACTCCCCATTACGGGGATTCCCCAACACGTAATATTGGACTTCACATGCCCTTCCTCAGCTTTTAGTCTGCTCCTCCTCTCCGTTAGCTCCCCATATTGCACTCCTTTCGGTGAGCTCCGCATATTGCACTCCTCTCCGTTAGCTCCCCCTATTGCCCTCCTCTCCGTTAGCTCCCCCTATTGCCCTCCTCTTCGTTAGCGCCCCTTATTGCACTCCTCTCCGTTAGCGACCCATATTCCTCTCCTCTCCGTTAGCGACCCTTATTGCACTCCTCTCCGTTAGCTACCCATATTCCTCTCCTCTCCGTTAGCGTCCCTTATTGCACTTCTCTCCGTTAGCTACCCATATTCCTCTCCTCTCCGTTAGCGTCCCTTATTGCACTTCTCTCCGTTAGCTACCCATATTCCTCTCCTCTCCGTTAGCGCCCCGTATTGCGCTCCTCTCCGTTAGCGCCCCGTATTGCGCTCCTCTCCGTTAGCGCACCTTATTGCACTCCTCTCCGTTAGCGCCCCGTATTGCGCTCCTCTCCGTTAGCGCCCCGTATTGCGCTCCTCTCCGTTATCTCCCCGTATTGCGCTCCTCTCCGTTAGCTCCCCGCATTGCACTGATTGGGACCCCTGCTGCCTCTCCTGCCTTCACTGTTCCCAACAGTGTGAATCTGCTCTGCTTCCTGTTCTCTTCATCCACTTTGGGAGTACGGGGATGGAGGGATGCTGTACAGAGGAGATATATGTGGGAAGCACATCTTGGTTACTCATGTGCAGCAGCGATAGGAGTGTATGTGTAGGCGGATGGGTGTCGCAGTGTGCTCTTTTCTTACATGCGTATGTTTCCGTGCGTATCTGTGCTGCGCGGGGGCGCGTTCGCTGTAAGTGGAGCAGCGATATGGGGTAGCGGCAGCCATTTGGGCTTCAGACGAGTCTGCCCCCCCTCCACATTGTCTTAAAGCTGCTTAGCGTTGGATCTCTTTTGTTTCGCCTTTCTCACCCTCTTCCTTATCTCCCCCTGCTTCGCTCTCTCTCCGTCGGTGTCTTTCACTGGCTCATTGTTGCGTGACCGTTTCTCACCACCGCAATCCAGAGAGAGTTGGGAGATATCCTACATCCCGGGGAGGTGACGGCTGTATGTGTGTCTGTGTGTGTGTGTGTGTGTTTGGAGAATATGAAAGCACTTTGCATGGCAGTCCTTCCACACACACACACACGGCTATTTGTGTGTGAGAGACAGAGGTAATTTATGTTTTGCAATTTGTTAGGACATGTAAGAGGAGAGATATTGGTTTTTAAGAAAATTGCTTCCAGCTATACTACCTCATTAAGACGGGTCATACATATTTAAGGCTTCAAGATTTGGGACATGCAGTGATCTGATTTGCAGCTTAGCGGGGAGGCAAACTCATAAAGCGAAGCAAAGCAAAGGCTGTAGGCGGCCGCGGTTGCTCGCATGCTCAGAGGTGACTGGAGTACTTTTTTGAAACGGCAAAAATAACAATAACAGAAATCAGAATCAGAACCATTTATTGCCCAAGTAAGTTTACACATACAAGGGATTTGTCCTGGCGGGAGGTGCGTAACGTTTAACATGAAATGGAGTGCAATAAAAAGAGATCATGAATATTTACGTACAAAAAAGGCCTTTTTTTTTAAAGATTACCTCCAAACAGAACTGCTTTATAGTTGCACAGCTGGTTGATAATATACCTTTAATCAGTTAAAGCATCTGCATAGTGAGGGCCCGATGAATGAGCATGACATACAGCTTTAAATAAGGATTATGAGGCACCATTTATTATAAATGACAACAAATGTCTTTGGGTGGCATGGAGGGGGAGGATAGCTCTGGATAACTATGTACACAGACTGAAAATAAGTGGCATTATCATATAAAAAAACACATTATTATCACTTGGCCCCTGCGTGACTGCAGGTGGATGTATAACTGTTTGGATTTGTGCTGCTACCAGTGTGTGCGTAAGTGTCCTATTTATGAAAATATGACTTTTTCAAATTGGAACATTATTATAATGACAACCATTGAAGTGAGTGACATAAATGTGTTTTTCTGACTCATCCGGGGATAGACATGGTAATTTTCACAAAGATTGATACATAAAACATATAATACTACAATTACCTGTAAAATCGGTGAAATGCACTGTTTATGGACGGCAGTGTGATGATGTAACGACGAGTAAATGTCAATGTCGTTGCTTTCTAAAATGAAAAAAAAAGCAAGAACTTAATGAAATGAAAATACATTTCGATAAACCTCCGTTATATTCAATTAAATGTTTATTGGTTCACTTTTGTTGCATCAAGGAACGCCAAAACTTTCAAAATGCTCTCATATTTTCTCAGCTTTGAAGCGCGAAAACACTCCTTTGACTTTATTGGCTTTGCCAGTCCGTCCACACATCAGAAACTCTGGGTTTTCACGCATTGACGGCATAAAAAAAAAAAAAACCCTAGTTGAACGCCCCGGAGTGACACACACAGCAGAGATGCCGTTTCAGCGGAGAAGCTTGTTAGCGCAATGTCCGCCATCAACGAAAAGGCGATCGCTCAAGCAGGAAACCGAACTGACAGCGTACGTCTTTGCAGTGTGCGTTTTCCCGCCGGGGTAGCCGTGTTCTGTCCACATGATGGGGGGCGGGGGACTGTGTGTGGTAGTATGTTTTTATAACTCCGTCCACGTATGCGGTCCAGAGTGTGAGCCCGCAGAAAACGCTCTGATGTTGAGCGGAGGCGATTGGTCGTGGCGGGCTGCTAGTGGGGAGCTCTGAAGGGTCAGCTGACCGGCTCCGGTGAAGGAAGCGAGCGCCGATTCTGAGGGATGAAGACGAAGGGTGCTTTCGGATTAAAAGGGACCGTGATGTTTGGTTTGCAGAGGCGCTTATCGCGGCAGCTGGGGCCGGCTCATTATAGGAAGAAGGCGCAATGTCTGATAGCATTTATATTTCTGCTCTATTCCCCTGAGTTGTCCTGGTACACACTGTGTATGTAGGTCCTACTATAACATGTATACATATATATACTGTATTCCCATCCGCTCCATGTTAGCGCCTTCAAGCCCGCCTCGAACTCACAAGGCCTACTATATGAACATCTGTGGTTCATCAATAATCATACAAAAATTTAAATATGTTACATGTTTCATAACTTGTCCCCTTTGAGATTATCAGTGTACGTTTGCCACCTTCTCTTTGGTCTTTGGCATATTGCGCAAGCTTAAAATTAAGACAAGAAAACTGATATTTGGCTCCTGTTTGACAACATATCACACAAGTCTGAGCCATTGGCATTCTGTCAAAGCAGAGCAAAGCATTCTGGGAGCTGTAGTTGTTGAATGCCGACAGAATTTTACCATCCAGCACAGTCGTGGGTTTCTATTTAACGCCCCAGAATCATGTTTTAGCTTTACATAAATACCAACGAAAGCAAAATCTAATGAGTTTTCAAGAAGTGAATTGAACAAAGGAGGCAGGACTTTGCATCGTTCTCTAGTTTTTGCGGCCATTTTGGCTCGTATATCAGTTCCATTTTGCAACACCTTTAGATTTAAGTGCATTTGGAAACAGAAATGTGCTACAAATTAAAACCCAAACATGTGCTGCCGCTGATCCGTGTGCTCCGCTGCATGTGTGATACACCTTCCATCCCAACTGAGGCGTGGATGATGGATGGTATCGGGCGCAGTGGGAGGCGAAGTGTCAGGCTCCATCAATAGCACGCGTACACATGCGCTGCCTTTTGGATCTTTTGAACAAACACGAGGTTACACACTAAGACACGCACGTGTACCGCAACACAGGTAGACACACACACACACACACGCACGCACACAGTGGTAAGTGTCTGTCCTGGCCTTCAACCTCCAGCGTGGAGCATCGCACCCAGGCGGCCGGCCGCCTCTCTCCGGCTGACTAATGGCCCCAGCGGTGCAGCACCGGGGTCCATCCATCACAGCCACGCCGCTGTGAGCGCTACACACACACACACACACACACACTGGTACATGCACACGCAGGTTCACACCCATGCAGGCAGGATGAAGGCCACATGCAATCGTGACCACACCTTTAAAAAAAAAAAAAAAAAGGCCAATGCAACGCTTTGGAGCAAAGTTTAGCTATTTACGCCACCGTTCCGGGTAACGAGAAAGCGGGTCGCATTCTGGAGAGAACGACACAAACTGTGTCGTGCCAGTGTTCATCTGCTGTGATTGGTTCTATTCCTAGCCCGTTGATTCATCAGCCGGCATCGGAGTCATTTATTACCATTTGCCATGTCAGTCAAGCCCCTGATCCGCTCCATCTATCTCCCGGAGTCGGCGGCTCTTCCCCCCCATCCAAGCAAACTGCCTCCCTCCCTCCTCTATCCGAGAACGGGAAGTGAGAGTGGGAAGAAGGGTTATCGGAGGGTAAGAGACAGATACGAGAAAGAGGAGAAGGTGTGGGAGGAGCGAGATGAAAGGAGAGACGATGGGGGAACAGACGGAACAAAAGGCGGCGGAGGAGAGCCGAACATATCGAAACGGGGAAAGAGCTGAAGTTGTCAAACGACGCGACTAATTGAAGTGGAGAGACAGTCTTTAAAACCGTGTGCAACTGCAGCTCGGTGTGGTGTTCAGAGGTAGAGAGAGGGAGGGGCGGGCGGGAGGGTCAAACATGAAAGCGCGAGCTCAGCAGACATCACGGGAGTGAGAGTGTGACCAGATAAAAATCGACATCCTCTGAAACCGCCTTCGTCTGGGATCTTAACAGCAAAAAAAAATAAAGAAAAATCCAACCGGAGACCTGGCGAGATCCGCCGCCGTCACATTTCCCGGCGTTAATCCACATCGCGGCTGAAGAATCAGCAAGAATCGTCTCCAATTACACACCCAGATTGGCATGTGCTGCCTATTAATTATTGACTATCTTTCATATGTGTACACTGGCAAAAAAGAAAAAGAAAAGAAAAGCTCAGTGATGGGCCTCAAAGGATCATCCAGTCGCTGCAGAGCTACTGCATAATGCATACATTGTAAATTAGACAGCTCGTATTATTATAGCATTAGTTCTATCTAAATGTGCTCAATAATTCACGTAGATTAAAAAAAATACAGTGTTTCAAAGGAAGCGTTGTCGCAATGACCGGTCACATTTGAATATCACTTCGCCAATCAAGGCCCGTCGTCGGCAACGTCGGCTTTCGGATGTAGTGACACGAAAAGGGAGCGGTTCATCAAAGAAGGAAGTGACGTTGAAGACAGAAGCTCTGAGGAAATATGACCCTGAATAAGTTCCATCTTGAGTCGTAATTAAGTCGGCGTTCTTCTTACGCTAACCCATCATTCTCAGAGTGCTGGATATTAATAACGACAGTCCGTGTGCCGCCGAGTCGTTGCCGTTTGTGGTTGTAAAATATATACGTCGCAAAAATCCCAGGTGGTCGTGAAGAAAGAAGTCCGGAATCCGATGAGTTATAGTAAAACGATTTAATAAAAAAGGAGGTGATAAATTCAGCAGATGCAATACTTGATCAAGGCCCTTTAGGTCTCAGACCGCAAGCAGTGAGCTGTCGTATCCGTCTGAGAACAAAGAGAGACCGAGACGAGCTCTGCCCCGTGTTAAACACCCCACAGTCTCTGGGATTAAGGCCACCATTGGTCACTCGTAGCTCATTTCACACCTGAAACATTTCCCTCACTTGCAGTTGGCTCAACGCTGTTTTAGGGGCCGGATTATCTTCAGCCGTTTACCAAAAAACAAAGTTCCGGTCATCCAAAATTTAACAAAAACTTTGCTCCCTGACCAACAGCCTGAAAGAAATAACTCTTAAAGCTACAGTAACACAATTCTAACACATGCCGACTACTGCTGAATCATTATACAGTAATACAGTTACCTTCTTATGTGTACAGTTACATATACCCCTTATTAATCATCATATCCCTCATATATTTTAATGTACACATTAAACATTTCTTTATTATACATGTGCAAGTCCAATATTGACAAACTGAACTATCACAACTCTACTAAACCCAACATAGTCCTCTAGCCAGTCGGTGGGAATGTTTCTGCTGAAGCATGGAGGGGAGGCCCAGAAGAGCTTTACCACCTGACAATTATATGAGCCTTTACACACACACACACACACACACACATACACACATTCCTGTATGACTGGTGAAGTGAGGACCGGATACATTCACATTGGGACTGAGGACCTCCCTTTCTGCTACACTTAAAAATAAATGAATGTTGCATTTGAGCACACGGAGGCTGCCTGACTCCAGTTCCCACCTCAGATTCATTAAAAAAATTAAATAATAATTAAAAAAAATAGTATAAGTTTACTATCAGAGTAAGGATCGTTTCATAGAGGGCGCTGTTTGGGTCTATTTTATAATTTAATAGTTTACCCTCTGTAGGACACCCACTGAAGACAATGTGGGACACACACACACACACACACACACACACACACACACACACACACACACACACACACACACACACACTACAGCGCATGCACTAGACTTCATTTGAGGGCTAAGTGCTCGTCATGCAATGCTACCCGGTGAGAAAGGATCCCAGAGTGACTCACGCTGAGAGGTAAGGCCAGGTGTTCAGGCTCCGCATCTCTCATCAGTAATTAAGGCCCGAACCCTCGGGCCTTCACACCCCAGACGGGAGGAGGGGGAGGAGGCGGGGGGAGAAACCAAAAAGATGGAGCAGAGTGCAGACCCGAGGTCTACTTTTCCTCAGCTTAGAGATTTGTGGAGCGTGACTCACACGATCCCCTTGTCCCATTTCTACTTATCTCTGAAATGCATAGTCATTCGCTTCTCCCCGAAGCCCCCCCCCCCCCCTCCCATCCTCCCCCTTTCCCTCACACACTTATGTTCCTAAAAGTCACATCCAATGCCGTTTGGGTGCGACAGCCTAACGCCTGTTTCATCAGATCGCACAAAGAGACTCGATGGTCACCGCTCCATTACCGGCGAATGCCGCCGGAGCGACTGGACCCTCCGTTCGTGGCACAGAATGTGATTTCCTGTCTTTGAGAACGACACGACGGTGTGTCAACGCTGGAAGCCACTTTGAGGGGTATTCTTAGACGTGGCCGCATGCACATGTGAGCCCCCGCTTTGCTGCTTTTTCACCGCAGACGCACACACAATCGTACATTTCTTGCTTTTCTCTCCGTCTCCCCCCTGCTCACTTTGTTATTTAGATTCCCGAGTGAAACATAAAGTGTATGGAATGAAAAATAGAGCTTGCGGGGGGAGGGGAGGGGGGCGAGAGGGGAGGGGGGAGCAGCGCAAGGACGTCAAGTGTACAATTCACAGCAGGTTTTCCCGCTGTACAGTGCACGGCGTTCCCGCAGCACATGACGTTCCTTAAGCTCCCACCTGCTTTTGGGACTGCGTTACATTAACAGTATGCGAGTCTGTTTCTCGTATGGCTGCTGAAGTGCATTGTGTACAGGGATTGTGGGGAGGGGGGGGGGGGGTAATTGCATTTGAAGGACAAAAGAGTACAGAGAGAGAGAGAGAGAGAGAGAGAGAGAGAGTACTCTTGAACTGTAATGTAGTGTGAAAAGCGTCCACACACACTAATGCACTTCCTGGTTCTCTCCCTACAGAACATGGAGACCCAGATCACGGTCAACACACTGTAAATAAACTCCGACGCTCATGTGCTGGCATCTATAACATGTGTCTTTGCTTTGGTTATTATTATTTTTTCAAGACACTGTAATTACATGTAATTAAATTATTGAGTCAGTCAGGTTATCTGAAAGTTTTATGGACCAGCCATTAGCAAATCCAGGCCCACAGGAGTGGACTGGCACTGGCTAGTGGAGGAACAACACAGGGAGAGGGGGGGGATAGAGAGAGAGGAAGGGAGGAAGAAGAGGAGGCCAGTGAGGATGAAGATATAGATGACCTAGATAAACACGTCTTGCACGACATTTTCCTCTCCTCCTCCGCCTCCTCTTTCTTTACATCCTCGTGGTTTTTTATCATGTTGGCTCACCTCCTCCTCCTCATTGTCATCGCTGCTGCTCTCCTCTGCTACCCCTCCCTCCTCCTTCCACCTCTTCCTCCTCCTCCTCCTCCTCCATCTCCATCATCCTCTGGATGAGCGAAAGTGAACACCGCCTCGTGGTCTCACGGCATATAATGAAACACCAGTTTGGGTGCTAAACACACGCCGTACCTGCCCGCTCATGTGCTCTACAGGCCCGAGTGTGTGATGGGAGGATGAAGAAGAAGAGGAGGAAAACATGAAATAACACGTGGAGGAAGTGAGCGGAAGAAATGGAGGTTGGAGGTGGAGGGAAGATGTGAGAAAATATTAAGACCATTTGGAGAGAATAACTTGTGATTCATGTTGAAATGTGGGTGTGTGCGTATGGACGCAGAGCAGTATAGATAGTGTGTATATGTGTGTGTGTGTGTGTGTCTCTTGTGGGTCTGAATCGTGCCTGCATTAGGTAGTGTGTGTGTGTGTGTGTGTGTGTGTGTGTGTGTGTGTGTGTGTGTGTGTGTGTGTGTGTGTGCACCCTGCTTCACATTCCAGGACCAACTTAATACTGATGCAGCAAAACGTCTCTCCTTGTCATTACTTATTAAGACACACACATGGACACACACACACACACGCACACCGCACTTCAAGCCGAATTATCATTACAGACCTATTCAAAGTTTAAACTTCCTCTTCTCCCACTTTCTTCATGTAATAATAATGGATCGTGTCAGAATTTTAAACGTAGGCTCAAATTAGCTTCTTACTCTATAACCTCATGCTTTTTTCTAATTTATATATTTTGTACAGCCCATCAATTTATATTTATATGCCCTTTCATAATGACCTTTTCACTTACTCTACTATGTTACCCTTTTCCAAATGCGAGCTCCGTGCAATGCACACCATTTCCCGTCTCTTAGACTTTCTCTTCATTCCTTATGTCAGATGTGTGTCGGAGGCTCGGTTTGTACCACAATGAAGGTCAAAAGGTCGTAGCCGCCAATCGTAGCAATCAGCACGTACATGTGATTTACTGAAGCTTAGGCTTTAGCTTTCCAGCTCCACCCAAGTGACAATATGTTAGCTATTAGCACTCCGCGGTGTTTCCTGGCGGTGGCGGCGGTGGCGGCGGTGGCGGCGGTGGTGGTGGCGGTGGTGGCCGCCTCCCGTCATCCGGAAACGTGATATACTGTGCTATGGACCTCCTTTGGTGATTTACTGAAGCCTATAAAGATACAGTAGTGCGGGTTTATGAGCAAACGCCACTCAGCTTTACATTATAGTCCTTTCAGATTGACATGAATCATTTCGACAATTAGGGGGGCCCAGTTTGAGCACCTCGTAAGAATGGATTCTGCTTATCGCCCCCTTTAAAGGTTGCTGTAGGAGTTAAAGTACATCGCACAGTTAATCTATGTGGGGGTGCTATACATCTGGCCCTTTTAGCACCATGACTCACCACAACCAAGGTCTGACATGGATGGATGGATGGATTTTTTTCAGGATGCGGAATCAGAAACATTTTATTGAGTATTTCATGAAGAGGAAAAGATGGTTGTTGAAGTTTATTCTACTAAATTGACCAACGGCTAGGTCTCGAAGCGTTACCATATTAAGTCTTTTATTGGCACAAATTCAAGAATTTAATCTTCTGGTGGCTTTTAACCAGTAACACATAGCCTGATATTTACACATCTGAACAAAATTACATCCCGAATTATTAAAATAGTCTTTTTAGTTTGGGTATGCAATTTGCGAGGAAAGGTAAAAGATAAACCATCAGGGAAGAATCATGAACCGATTGAGTTTAGAGTGATCTTTTATTTTTTTATTTTAACCTTTAAATCCCTCAGGCGACCCGCGGGTCGAGACCTTGCTCACAACGAGGTTTAGGATTTAGGATTTTACTAATCCTAAATCCTAAACCCAACGACGCCAACAAAACAGTTTTGTTTTGAGAAAAAGCATCCGGCAAAAAATGGGTCTCGACGTTATTGCCGAGTGGCAAGTTGTGGTTTTGGTTACCAGCAGACCAGAACTCGAGAACAGAAGTGGAACGAAGATAAATTAATCAAGGCTTGTTTTCTCATATTGTTCTTAACCAACTGTGACAGAGTGAAGCACAGAGAGACAGCATGCTCTAGTTATTTTCAGTTTAAAAAAAAAAGAAGAGTAAAAAAAAAATCATAATGGCTGCTTAATGCAAGAGTTATTTGTTCTTTCCAAGGTTCAAAATAACACTATACAACATAGGAATGTTAATCTTTAGATCAAACAGCTCTGGAGGTCGCAGGCTCTGACCTTTGACACGAATGATTACACTGTGCGGTTTACAAGGCTTTTGGGGTCAATCGCTAAACAGATCATGGTCCGTGTAATCTATAGGACGTCCCGAGGATCGTGTTCAAGACTGTGACCCAAATCCTATAAATATTGCACTTGTTTTTCTCGTCGTTGGTGTTGTCAGCCGACACAGCGAGCACCTTTAACCTGGTAATACACGAGGAGAGAGAAGATAGAGTGTATAAGATTTATGTCGTTAAAGACTGAGCGTAAAACCTCATCATCATCATCATCATCATCCACCATCATACACTGGTATGTATAAAGTAGGGGTGGAAGAAGAAAAATCGATAAAACATAGTATTGTGATATTTATCGTGATACTATGCTGTATCGTGATATTATATAGCGGCATAAGTAACGTGATAATATTGTATCATGACACAAATATTGCGATAAGACTGCATCGTGACATAAGTACCATGGTATATTGTATCGCAACATAAGTATCGTTATAATAATGCATCATGACATAAGTATTGTGATAATATTGTACTGTTACATATGTATCATGATATAGTGTATCGCGAGATAAGTATCATGATAATATTGTATCGTGACATAAGTATCGTGATAATATCGCATTGTAACATTGTGAGTATTGTGATAATATAATATTATGGCATAAGTGTCATGATAATATACTATTATGGCTTAAGTATCGTGATAATATTGGATTGTGACCTAAGTATCGTGATTATATTGTATCGTGACATAAGTATCGTGATACTATACTCGTATCGTAAGACCTCTGTTGATTCCCACCCTGAGTATACAGTACAAATTGTGAAGGAATTTAAGTTACAAATGCAGATACAACGCGTAGCACGCTACTCCGAAAGCAAATACATTGACACGCAATGCCTTTCACAGTGGTACGCAATCTTCACAACACCGCTAGACCCTTGTGGTGGTTCAGAGAGGCTGAGAAGACTTGATGATGATCCTCACTCGAGACGCACATAAAACAAACTCCTACCCGTCTGTTTTGTTGTGTGTGCATGTTTCACAGAGACAACGATGAAAGCGCAGCTCTGTAATTCCACGTCGCCCGTATCCCCTTCCAGTGGGCTCTTTGTCTCGTCTGCGAATGCGGCTTCTCGGGCCGAGCCGCCGTCGTAATTATTATTTACTGATTTGTAATTGCTTGTTGAGTCTCACAGGGCAGCTTGTAATCACACTCATTCTCCCTATAAAGTAATTGTTTTCTGTTCAACTTAGGTTTGACCCAACTGCCTGCAGTGGGAGCACGTCGGGCTTTTTGCGGAGTCTCCGGCTCCGCTTTGAGTTGTCGCGAAGGGTTTACGGTTGTATGGTGCGAGAGCTGCACTGTGCCGTGTTGCGTTGAGTACAATCACGATGTGCTGTATTGATTTGCATTATATTAGAGAAGTAAACACTGCATTTTTCAATATTTAAACCAAAACAAAGGCTAACAGAGCGCTGCGTGGTTGACACTGGTTCAGCTTTTTCTGCAGGATTTTAGATCATTGCAGGAAAGTATCTCAGTGCCAAACTCCACTTTTGATACTGCAGTCAAGCAAAATGAACTTTTTGTTTGGATTTTCAAAGTAAAAGTAAAAAGCTAATGAGTATACACACCGGGGCCGTAGAAGCAGACTATAGTTGGCGTGATGTCATTATTAAGTCTTATTCAACCACCTGTTCACACTATTTTAAGACACATGAAGGCTTCACAATTCACTAAAGTGTTTTTTTGTTTTTGTTTTAAAACTCTTTTGAGCCCTCGGGAACCCTTTTATATCAGGTCACAAGATACAAATAAACAACAAAACATGGTATAAATATAAGAAAACGTGTTAGATATCAAGTTAAACATAAAAATCAAGGTTATAATAATATTTAATCCTTGTGTGGAACCTCTAAACACAACTCAAACAATACATAGGATTAGGGTTTAAGTTAGTAACCAAAAACGTTAAAATCTCTTCAGCTCAAAATAACCAGCGACCTCTTTTTAGGCATCTACTATCAGACTCATTCAAAAACCACAGTGAAGCCCATCTTCAGCATTTGCAGCTGCAGTGGAGGGAAGCAGAGGAAGACACTGTTGCCTGGCATATGAATAGTGAAATGTATATTTTGTTATTGTAGAATTATAACTCTTACCAAGTACATGAGTGTTTTAAACGTCAGCTCGACCTGGAACTAACTTTCATTGGGACGCCAGAAGTGATCGTCCTCTGAACTTCTGTGCAGCTCGAGGACTTTCCCAGACTGGGAAACAGTTTCCAGTAAACATGATCCATTATCCAGGCAGCAGTCATGTTTCATCTGGAATGTATTAGGCAAATTAGATTAAAAACCAATAAATGTTTCCATGTTTCATATCTCTCCACGTCTCTTTTCCTTTACTTAACTAATCACAATCGCGCTGATTTGCTTCTGACCCAAAACTGCCCTGTCTTCAGAAATGAGCGTCGAGCAGCTGTTGGGGGGTAATTACCAGCACTGTAGTTGTTAAGAGACCAGAGGAAAAAGAACAATGGAGGGAGGAAAAAAAGAGAAAACAGCCAATAAGAATGAAAGAAAAATGTCTTATTATGTCTGGACAGCAAATGCTAAAAGATGGCTATTAGCGAAAATACCACTTTGCAACTTCATCAATAATTCACCGGCATGTCGGAGGCTCGGCGGCGGCCTCCCGGCCTCCTCGGCTTTCTCTTGCGGAGGAAGGAGGGGAGCGTGAAGCCGACCACGAGGCCGAAAGGGACGCTCGGGTTGAGTCGGCATGTTCACTGACTGCAGAGGTTTTTGGCGCTCGCATAAAACACAGGGACCAAAAAAACAACACGGTCATCCCATTTTTCCACTAAATGCTCCCTCAGACTTGTTGAGCCTCAGGACTCACTGCTGACCGGCTCCTCTCTGAGCCTTATCTCCAAAAACCCTGGACCTTCATGTACTGAATCCTCTCTGCTTCTTACTCGCTTTCCCTCTGTAATCACTCGCTTCCACCTTCACTCCGCCGTCAAGCGCACACATGCAAACAATCTCAGCCTTAACTTGTTTTTTTGTTGTTTTTAAGGGTCTCTTATGTTCTTAATCCTTATGGATTTGCCCGCAGCCACTTTGGGACCGGGCCTGCTCCGAGTGAACGGGAGAAATTACCTGCAACGCTGAGCAAATTAAACAGCCGTTTGCTCCGAGCCGAAGCCGCGGCTCAGTGCGGCGACCGAGCAGCAAATCCAAATTTTCTGGCGAGTCCAGGATACGAACCCATCGCTGTCTGTTCCCCCCTCCAGAAGACAGATGAGCATGTAAATTAGTAAGAAAATTTCTTGTTTTTTAAGTAAATTATCTCAACCGTAATTCAAAAAATTGCTCTAAAAAAAAAACATCTAAAAAAAAAAAACGCTCTCAAAACTAAAATTTGCTCTCAAAAATATAAATAAAAACGCTCTCAAAAAAAAGATTGCAAAAAAAAATTGCTTTAAAAAAAAAAATGCTCTTAAAACCAAAATTTGCTAAAAAGAATTGCTCTAAAAAAAACAACCCTCTGAGAAAAAACGCTCTCAAAACTATAATTTGCTCTCAAAAATATTAATAAAAACGCCCTCAAAAAAAAGATTGCAAAAAAAATTGCTCTAAAAAAAAAAACTCTAAAAAAAAACAAAAAAACTCTCAAAACCAAAATTTGCTCTCAAAAAAATGCTCTCAAAAAACTTGGTCTCAAAAATATAAATAAAAACGCTCTCAAAAAAAAGATTGCAAAAAAAATTTGCTCTTGAAAAAAAAAATCCTCTCAAAAACAAAATTTGTTCTAAAAAAATTCTCTCAAAAAAAAAATAAATTTTTGGAGCGTTTTTTTTAAATTGAGAATAAAGATTTGGTGATTATTTACTTACAAACAAGACATTTGCTCGGGTAAAAAAGACACAGATCTCCCTTCATAGCTAAGCACCCTGCATTGGTCGGCCTTCGCGGTGTCTACGATGTCTCGCAGCGATTGAGCACGGAAGCGTCGATCCTCTCTAATTGGTCGCACCTGAGAGGGCCGAGAGGGAGGCGGCAGGTAATCATTGAATAGGCAAGAGGCCTTTCATCACGTCACATTATCGAATGGCCTGAGCTCAGCCATCGCGGCTTTTGATGTGGCTGAAAAGATTCAATCAAAGGCGGCGTCAGCGCGCACGCGTACAGTACACATCCTCTCCGTTACAGCTGTCCAGATGCTCAAGCGATGGAGCGCACGGTGTACGTGCACATTACTAGAACTACACAGTCGCTCACCGAAGCTAATGTCAAGTGCATCAAAGAGTAGACGACTGGCTGCCTATTGAGCGCTTGCATTTGTCTAAAACAGTCATTACTGGACGCCGACATCAAAGGGAAGTAGCTGGGTTGACGTTTCTGACGTAATCAGCGTCCGTGAGTTACATCATCAGTTGTAGTTAAGAGTTCAACATTGTGGGGTTAGAAGAAAGACGCATTCAAGAAAGAAGGTAAAATATTCATTAAATCGTACATGATGGTTCATTAAACACACACACACACACATATATACATATATATATATACACACACATATATATATATATATATATATATATATATATATATATATATATATATATATATATATATATATATATATATATATATGAATAGTCAGTGGGCGGTCTAACTACTTGAATCACAAAGGGCCGTTTCAGCTCTGTGTAGGTTTTGACATGAATTATGACGTTAAGTCTCCGAGACCCTGAAGGAGAATCTTGAGTGGTCAAACTGGTAAAATTGCGGATATTAAATGGTTGTAGCATGTAATATACGTCTGAGTCAAACAGGTGTAGCACAATACAGCATCTATAACTATAATTATGAATTTCGTCCTCATTGATCTGACAGATTTTTGAACGAGCAGGTATTATAGTGCAAGTGAATGGATGTATCCTAATGGCATTGATTCCTGGAAATACTTTGCATGAATAGATTACAAGGGATTGGACAACCATGCAATTAAATGAATGCGCTCTGATTTGAAATAAAAAATAATCGCACGTTGCACATTTCTTGAGGTAATTAATGTGAAACATTTCACTGTAATGTGTCCTGACAGAGAGAAAGAAGCCAATGCTGTCAGTAATTCTGTCCTTAATTAATTGTGGTATTAAAACTATTCTTAACCACATCATGTGTCACAGCCGGTTATGTCTGTCTGGTATCTCATTTGGCTAGTTTTGAACACTTCCTGTTATGAGAATATGAAAAACAAACCATGGATGGATAACACAAAGCAACATGTTATGATTCAAAAGACTCAGACGTCACTCCACATCCATAACGGCAAATAAATTACTTCCAAGTATGATCCAATTTCAAAAGCCATGCAGGAAGCTCTCGTCAGACATCATTTCAATATCAAAACGATTCGTACAAAAAGGTTATTAAAAAAGTAATGCAACTGAATAGTTTTTTAAAATCAAATCTGATGCCTCAAATAGACGCTACGAGTTGGTTTAATTGCCTCAAAAGACATTTTTCACTGCTCCCGATACTCCAAATGCTGCTTTTATACCCACGAGAAGAGTTAAAGTTCAGCACGGAAATCAGAGGAACGGCTCCCTCACATCACACCACGCGGCGCATTTTAATCTGAAGACACGCAGCGAGCACAGCGAGGAAGGAGCGCTGCCTCCGTTTGGACGCGTCGCTTCAGCAGCACACACACGGCGGTCAGCGGCGGTGGAGTTTAAGCACTCTGGACAGCTCCCGAAATGTTGCACGGCACCACAGCTGTCCTCTCCGCTAATTACAGGCGACCGAAACGGCTTGTTTTTTTTTAGCTAACGCGCAACAACGCAAGAGCGCAGATTAGACACTTTTTTTTTTACTGGATTGGACTTGAGTTTGCCCTTAAAAATAGATCCAGCTGACCATGGTGTGTGTGTGAGACATTACACGAGTACAACTGGCGATGCAAAAGCATGCTAGCTTTTGGAATATCAGCTAGTTTAGCAGTAGCATACATAATGTTATTAGTTCCTTCTCAATGGGGGGCCGCGAGAGCCGGAGAGGTTCATTACTTAAAATCGAACAAGGTTTATCCAGTTGGGAGCGTGGTAAAGCAGAGCAAACATGGAGGCAATATGCCCTGGATGAGACGATATTTTGACATTGTAGATTCTACCTAGAGGTGGTGCAAGGAAAGCGGTGGTGGATTATCTGAAATGAGGTATTAATTCCTCAGGGGGTGTGAAGTCATTTCCATGCTAATCTGCTAATTAGGACGACATTTTTTGTTGTTTTGTTTTTTTTGTAAAAAAGGGACATTTTGATCTTACGGTTGGGCAAACGGCACAGTATTGAACCCCAAAAAAAGTCTGGCGCTCTGAACTACATTCGGTCGCCGCGCAGACCAGAAGAAAGATCAGATGACTAATACCCGGATCCTCCGATGTGGCACTCCGCTCAGATGTCGGTCGCCTACAAATCATACGTATGGGACCGGGTGTGCTGACAGCATTCACTGAGGGGGGACAAAAAAAAATAGAAAATCCTGAAAGCTCTCAAATGTGCAGGGAGCGAGAAAAGACCCAATTTCACAACTGAAGAAGAATGGAAAATGACAGAATAGGTGGCGAGCGATGATGATGAGCTTCAGCCGTCAGAGCGAGAGGTGGGAAGTGGCGGTAGAGCCACGTGTGTGTTTGTGTGTGTTTGTGTGTGTGTGTGTGTGGTGAAAGGACTCGACCTTGAGGAAGTGCAGGAGGCTGAACGAGGGGCAGGACGCTGTTAAACCGTCCGTTTAAACATGGCCGCCGCTCAGCTCAACCTCTTGACAACGCCGCCCCGAAGGGCCTCCCACCCGGGGGGGACGGCTTATCCTCACACACCCAGCAGCTCTGGGTAATCTCACTCTAGAGTATTTAGAAGTTGTTTTTATTATCTTCCTCCTCATCGCTCTTTATCTGGGACCTGAGTAAGATTGGAAATGTTCCAGCGCCACTTTCGGTTCCAGTACCCTTAAGTTCTGGGAACAGGAATGAAGCGATAGCCTGAGCACAAACTGTAGCTATTAAAGAACACAAGGTTTTTTTGTTTTTTTTTGTGTGACATCAGCTTTTTTGTGAGCTTAACCAGTATAAGACGTATAATTATAATTGACCACACGCCAGGAGAAGTTAAGCATGCACTATTACAAGTAATCGGGGAGTATATAACCCTGAAAGTAAAGCAAATGTAACACTTGTAAAAGCTGAAAAGCCGTATAAGAAGCAATCTTACCCCACAAATGAGCAACATTTACATTTAATTAGACGCACAATTTACCGGGGATGTTCTTATATCCCTCCCAGATGATTCGCTATTTAAATAAAGATCTCAAATCTGATGTAAAAACACACAGATAGATTTATTTGGAACAATATGGCGATGGGACTCGAATTACAAACGGATATTGTCGAGATTAAACACAGACTTCAGATTCATTTGGGACGTATTCAGAAAATAAAGTTAATTTGTTTTGCGCAACCGAATTGCACAAAGTAATAATATTTTTTCAATTGCTATATGAGTAATGAAACACTGTGAATATTTGGCCTGCACCCAAGGAAGAATATTTCTCTGAAAAAGCAGTTTAATTTTTAATTACTCTTATGAAGCTTGTGTTGCTGCTATTTTTTTTGGTGAGTTTTTTGGCGGACAAATAGATTTCAGGCAACAATAGATAGTGAAGGATGTCCTGCAGTCAACTTTTATCCATATATCTAAGGCAGAGAGCTTGCTTATACAGCGATAAAACACACATACACACACATAGAAGCATTGCATAATTATGCCCAACTGAGTAAAACATGTGGAAAATGATATAAATCACTGGATTAACCTCCATGTGCCACTCCGCTCTGTGTGTGTTCCACCGTGTGAGAGGCATGAACACCATGCTTTTTAAAATCGTACACTTGATGGTGTAAGAGCTCGCACTTACAGTACTTTTGGACACACACACAGTTGTGTTTTGGGGAGGGGTTTATTGCTTGTTACTAATCCTCTGGTTCTTTTGTCGCGTTTACTTTCGCCTTCAATAACATTCATTGCAACCGATTTCTTGGTCGTGTGTTTTTTCCTTTGCTCAACATACCACAATATATTAGCAACTGATCCGCCATTGTTCTTCAATTTAGCGTAGTGCTTTTCACCCTCAAGTTATGTGTTACACTCTTCAGGGGCCGATCACAGCAGACGCGACTCTTAAAAAATGCATCGCCAGCAAAACCATTGATTTCCTCTACGGTACGCTAAGGTTGTAGTGTTTTTTCAGCACGTTCAAAAGTTAAAATATTCTCAACTTTTAAGGCGTGTAGTCGCACAGCTCATCACTGTCACGCTCGGCCAAGGCAGCCAATCGGATCAAGCGAGAGGCGGCGCTTTATTCCTTCCTGCTTTCGTGTGGTGTGAACAGCGGGGAACTCAAAAGAAAATGGCAACCTGGCGCGAGGCGCTAACGTTAGCGGTATTTAATTACAAAGAGCTTCACAATTCTACATGGAAACACAAATCTGCTGCTCAGAAGACGCTCAAACTGACCTCTGCTCTGCCGAAAGTACAACGGAAAGCACTCGTCATCGACACACAATTTGCGGATAGGTATCCGCCGTACTCTCTCTTAAAAAAAAAAAACATTTTTGGGAAAAAACGGCGCTTTAAAAAGTCGCGTTCCTGTGTGATCGGCCCCCTTCCTCCCAACAACATGACATTCACCTCTTCACCACTGTTTTCCCGCTGCAGTCGCTCCTTCTACGCTGACCTGCTGAACTCTCGGTCCTCCTAAGTTTTTCCGGTCTTTTCTTTCCGTGATAACGCTCCGTCTTTGCAACACCCCGTGTCACGGAATTCGCGCTGGTGTAAACCGCCTACGACCACGCTCTTGTGCGTGGACCCAAGGTTTTCAGTTTTGTTAGTGAAAGACTATTTTATATCAAAGATTTGAGCTTTCCTTTTCTTCACTGTGGAGCGTTTTGTCTCGAGTAAAAAGGTTCTGCGTCGAGAGGGGATGAAGAACTCGCCGCCCACCTGCCAGGTGGAGAAAGGTTAGTCTGACACGGTATCCATCACAATGTCCTCACTTTGCTTTCCTCAAACCTTTGAGTTTAATTTCGAAGCTTTCAGCCTTTTTTTTTTTTTTCTTCCCTCCAGATGGGTTTGTGTTTGTTCTGTTTCTTCCGGTCTTTTTCCTTTTTTTTTCAGACTATCGCACTCTGTCCATCTCTCGGCATCGGCCGTTCACTTCATCCATCACCAAGACAACCGCTCAGTCTCTCGGCTTTACTCTCTTTTATCGCTCTCTTATTCTCAGTTTCCCCTGGCAGCCCTTCCGGAGATGAAGTTAGGAAAGAGAGCGTCTCCGTCTGTTACCAGAGTGATTCATGTTTGTTCAACTTAAATCAAACAACTTAAAGACATCGAGGATTTGTGCATAATTAAGTCACTGTGCAGTTTATTTGGTTACTTACTTGTATTGGTTTTTACCTTAACAGTTTGAATTAAAACTCTTTTTTGGAACAGTTTGGGAAAGCTGGACTTAATATCTGCTGTTTTAAACATCATGTGGGACAAAGTGAATCAAGTTTTATAGCTGTTTATTTAACTGCTATAAATTAATGTATGATTTTTATTTTTCCTCTAATAGGCCACGCCCCCTCATCATCAATCAACAGATGATCCAGCAACTTCCTGTTTGCTGGGTCACAGACGACACGTGTTTTAAATAAACATGTTAATGAACTGTCAATCAAGTAAACAGATACTTTGTCGTGGTATTTGAATAAAAAAAAAACTTCAAACCTTTCTCTAAGTAAAACAACAGGAAAAAAATGCCAATGTGGATCTACAACATAAACACAATAAACTGGAGCGTGGGAAAAAACGAGAGAAAAACATCTCACACCCATCATATCATCAAAGCTGTGTTTCTGCAGCAATCCATAATGTATAACAGTAAGTTTTCTCAACGGAGGTTAAACCTAAATAAACCCGTCCAGCTTCATTTACTCGTCTTATTGGCTGAGCTTCCCTAGGAAACTGTACCGGCCCGAGGAAGCTAAATGGCCATGTCATTGCTACACCAGCACACAGCTGCTGTATCTATCCATAATATATATTTATATTCCCACAATGATGTCTCAGAGTAAAAAGCAAGTAGTGACAGCCTGTCCAACTCCGCCTCCTGCAATATTAATTACCATACAAGTTAACATCCAGTTTACGGTTCTTTTTTTTCTCGTCTTAATTGTATCCTGATAGTTAGGAAAGGGACTGAAGTTGGATTTAAACCCGTCTCCTAAAAGGACTCGTTCATAATCCCGACTCGTCAAATACCAACGTTTTGTACGTAACGGACCCTCGGCATTGGAGATGTGCGGCCCGCTTTAATGGCTGTATGCAGCTCACTCCAATGTAAACCCTCTGGAGAGAACGTGCCGTAGTTTAAAGCCCACGAGAGTCGGCCCATGGAGGGCGGGGGATGGGTCGAACAAACGCAGGACTCAGAGCTAACGTTGACGATTTGTCCCGTGAGTCTTGTTGTTTTGTGTCTTGAGTCACATGAGTAGCTAGTTACATGAGTAGCTAGTTACATGACACATGAGTAGCTAGTGTAGCTAGTTACATGACAAGCTAGTCACATGAGTAGCTAGTGCAGCTAGCTCGTCACATGACTAGTTAGTCACATGAGTAGGTAGTTACATGAGTAGCTAGTGTAGCTAGTCACATGACACATGAGTAGCTAGTTACATGAGTAGCTAGTGTAGCTAGTTACATGACAAGCTAGTCACATGAGTAGCTAGTGCAGCTAGCTCGTCACATGACTAGTTAGTCACATGAGTAGGTAGTTACATGAGTAGCTAGTGTAGCTAGTCACATGACACATGAATAGCTAGTTACATGAGTAGCTAGTGTAGCTAGTTTCATGACACATGAGTAGCTAGTTACATGAGTAGCTAGCGTAGCTAGTTACATGACACATGAGTAGCTAGTTACATGAGTAGCTAGTGTAGCTAGTCACATGACACATGAGTAGCTAGTTACATGAGTAGCTAGCGTAGCTAGTTACATGACAAGCTAGTCACATGAGTAGCTAGTGCAGCTAGCTCGTCACATGACTAGTTAGTCACATGAGTAGGTAGTTACATGAGTAGCTAGTGTAGCTAGTCACATGACACATGAATAGCTAGTTACATGAGTAGCTAGTGTAGCTAGTTTCATGACACATGAGTAGCTAGTTACATGAGTAGCTAGCGTAGCTAGTTACATGACACATGAGTAGCTAGTTACATGAGTAGCTAGTGTAGCTAGTCACATGACACATGAGTAGCTAGTTACATGAGTAGCTAGCGTAGCTAGTTACATGACAAGCTAGTCACATGAGTAGCTAGTGCAGCTAGCTCGTCACATGACTAGTTAGTCACATGAGTAGGTAGTTACATGAGTAGCTAGTGTAGCTAGTCACATGACACATGAATAGCTAGTTACATGAGTAGCTAGTGTAGCTAGTTTCATGACAAGCTAGTCACATGAGTTGTTAGTTACATGAGTAGCTAGTGTAGCTAGTCACATGACACATGAGTAGCTAGTCACATGTAGCTAATCATGAGTAGCTAATAATAACAAGGCAAAAAGTAAACACTAAGTTATGTGTAGGCAACAAAACTACTACTCAGTTAGGTTTAGTACAAAAAAACATCACAATTTGACATGAAACAACTATGTTATTTTGATTTACGTTACAAATTGAAGTCACAATGTGAGTGTTAAAAACAATGTCAAGTTTTTAGTCATTTATGTTGTTTCTGAGATATATATATATATATATATATATATATATATATATATATATATTTATATATATATATATATATATATATATATATATATATATATATATATCTCAGACAGTCTCAGACTTGGAAGACTACAGTATTCGGCTGGCACGTCTGAGTATGTCTGCACTGTTCACTTCTTCTCTGCTGTTTTCCAGCTCGAGGCCAGTTAGTCAGTGAAATCTTCCAACTCCTTTGAAGGTTTGCTTTAGCCTGCCGAGTCCAGAGATGAGAACGGGGTTTGTCATTTTGGGAAAATCCATCACGCCAGGCAAAAGTCTGCAAACATCAAATAGGTATTTAGACAGTAATACGCTGTCAAAACATGCTCAGCCATGAAAGCATGCAATCCATAATCATTTCCACTCACACTCAGCTACTGGCTTTTGTGCAGAGGGTTGGACGGAAAAATGGGAACAGCTGTGCCCGTGGCTATGTCACGGGAAGCTGTGGACAAAATACCGCTCGGCGTTTAAGTGGTTAATTTGATGTTATTGGCTATTCTCGTGAACACGGACTACACGACTCCATTTGAAGGCAGCGTGAAACTATATGAAAGCACAATAATCCAGACAAATGACTGTGGAAGCTTATTCATTTAAAAGCCAAAACTACCAATGAATACATTTTACTCATACAATAGAGCCAAGATGGTTTTTTTGTGCACATACCAACCCCTCTCTTCCTTTTGTCTTCATACCATTTTGATCAATAAAGACAAAAAATGAAGAAAAAAAATACACGATTGGGTCTAAATGTTGCCTATTTCTGCCGAATTAACTATTTTGAGCTATAATACAGTGTGCTTAAGGAAAACGCAATAAAATGGGGTATTTTTTGTCTTTGTGTTACACGGTCATGTTTCAAGATGCTGTCATGTTTTGCATCCTAATGGCAGAATATATTTATTTTTTAAGAAAGCTTTTCATGGCTTAAAATGTGGTAAGAGTGCTTGTAGAGATTTTTCACAGTGTTTTTCAAGTGTTACTTTGCGTATTCAGTAACTTCGGCATTGACAAAAGCACATGCTTTAGTTGGATAGAATAGAAATATTTTGAAAAACACAGAACTTTTAAGCTTTTCAAAACAAAATGATGACATCAATTGGGAGAAATGTTGCAGGTGAGACAGTGACGGTGTTCTCACCGGGAATATAATTATAATTATAATAAATTCAGTCTGCACACATGTTGCACACTTGACGCCCGTGTGCTCACACAAAATAGTTTTTTTCGGCTTCGATTTCATAATTTGTTTGGTTTTTTGCAAAGCTTGTGTTCTTTTAGTTGCTGCTGAATGCGTTTCGCCTGTGGCTCAAAACGATCATTACACACTGCCACTGTGTTTGAGATAAAAAGAAGAAGTAGAAGATGGAACGATATATCTTCCTCCATCTTGTGGCGCCAACTTTTCCGCGGCGGCGAGCTGCAGGGAGTTAGCGCCTGCTGACCGCGTTAGCTGGTTACTATCGACTAAAGCGTCTGTGGTTGCTCAACCATGACCGTGATGCTGAGTGATTGATACTTACTTAGCGGTCATTAGGTTGCTCTACTTAGAGCGACTACCCTTATATTTCACTCTCAACAGGATTGAGTTCATTTATTCTATAGGACCACACTGCTGCCGCTAGACAATGTCTTGTCAATGGTACAGTGATTCAAGTGTGTATTGACTTGGCTGGTTTAGACAGTGGTAGCAATATATATATTTTACTTTCTGGAAGGAAGGGTAAACGTAGCATTAGTTTTAGCTTTCCATTCTGTGAAACCACCATAAAGATGATTATAGTCATTACAAGGTGTTATTGTCACTGTGGAGGTGTGTGTGTGTGTGTGTGTGTTTGTGTGTTTGTGTTCTTCCTGGGTGTGCTTCACACCTACAGTATGCATGAATGTGAGCACAGTGTGTGCTGCATATTAAAGGGAGAAAAGGTGAATATGAAGCTGATTGAGATAAACAAAAACAAAACTCAGTCAACGGTGCAATGAAATGCAAAAAAAAAAAGAAAAGACAACTCCGGGTCATATCTCGAATCTCTGCCGCCACGTCAGCAGTTTACGCAGAACTGTCGCGCTTCCTCGGGATTGGCCAGTGCTTGATTAAAGGCCCCGCCCACACCTGTGGTAAACCCACACAGGTGTTTCCACTTTGGCTGATTGGACTGACCTCTGACCTGCTGCGGTTGCTGCTCCTGGTAAAGTGGTCGTTCCACATGAAACGAAGCCCAGAAACAAACAGGGTAGGTGCTGAAATTCTTAATTTTAAATAGTAAAAAATATATAAATTTAGACACAGTTCGGGTTTACCTTTAATGTTTCTTAAGAAACATTATTGGAGATGTTTGTAGATTCTTTACTTATGCTTTTATATGTTGTCTTTCTGTGAGGATTCAGTTATGATCAAATGAGATGTGTTGAATGTCCACATTATGTTCCCATATAACTACTTTAAAAAAAAAACAGTTTTAAACACGTGGTTCACCAACCAATTTGGTTATGCTTAGTGAAAAAAAACAACTTAAAATGACTTAAAATTGGAAACAAAACCAAAACCAAACTCGACAACTTTGGTTCAGTGAAAAAAACCTCATGGTTTTGCTTCAAATCAGTGAAAAAATACATGTTTGATGTGTAATTTTCCCTCAAAATTCATTTCACGACGTAGTTTTGTCGACTTGGAACTTAATTCTTGGGTGACAGGACTGCACAGGGCTGTTTCTTTCTGCAGAAGCGTTGCTGTTTCCTGGTTTGCGTCACGTGCGTGTCTCAATCCATCCCCCCCGACTTCTTCTTCACAGTTCATGAATAGTTTCTCGGGTTTAAATCCTCCCAGCAGCACTTGCAGAAACACCCGAGAAATGCCACTTTTGCACTCCCTCTAACTTCTTTCCCCAGATCTGGCAGAAAGTGATGTGCCTCGAAGCCCGCGAGAGTTTTTTTTAAATTTTTTTTTTTACACCCCATAAATCCTGGATATTAGGACGGTTAGTCCGCTGCTGCATCCTGCAGGGGACGCGAGGAGATTTATGTGTTGTGTTTCCTCACCCTGGGAGCCAGGAGACATGATGAACTGTCCCGCGAGAACAAGCCGAGTCCAAATACATCAAAAGGTTCTGGCTATCGCGTGCGCGCAGAACTCAAAACACTCGGCTACGTACGGACATTAGGCACTCGGCAGAAGACGAGCGAGCGCATAGAGTCACAACCCCGCTGGCTGATTGACACGCTCCCGTGTGACTGATGCAACTTTAAAGCGCTCTTTGGGCATCATCAACAAAACCAGCCATTTGGTTCATGAGACGCCGTCTCTGAGCGCTCTTCAGATGTGATGGATGAACCCACACCTGGCACGCGCCGCCGCCGCCGCCGCTCACTCGTCCGAATTACGATCAATCTCAATAGCAGACGATTGTTAAGATGTCAGCTGCCGGACTGCGGCGGCGTCGCTGACGTCTTACGTGAAGAAAAACATTAGAAAACACACACTGGATTCTGTGGGTACGATAAAATTGGAAAATACCCGAGAAGTGAAAGGCGCTCGCGTGCATGCAGCGGGTTGTATGCATGACTGCAGTGAAATGGGAGGGGGAGGGGCTGACTTTAGAAATGCCATCTGTTAACGCATTATAGTCCCCGTCTCTAATGCACATTTAGCTATTTTTATGTTTGTTTGTAATGTGAGGGTTAAAGTGTCATTTTTTTCTACTTCCTGTCGTTCTCCCTCTGTGGCGCTCAGATGTGCTAATGGTTCAGGCCGCAGGTCTCGCTCGACAAAATAAGTCCGCCGCCGTGAAATCCGGGATATCGTCCCGTCGCCTGGCGCCGCTCACCCTTAATAACTGCAATCACGCTAAGCGGCGGCGGCGGCGGCGGCGGTTATCGACTGTTACCGACTGTCTCGGTGTCAGCCGAGCGCCACGTTTCCAAAGACGAGCAAACTACAATATACGACAAACACGAGGACGTTCAACACATCCTGCAGGATGAAAGCAACACGGTTGCGGCTGCCAAATGGAACAACAGCTGGTAAAAAAAATATAATAATCACCAATTGTGTGAATGCGTGACTTGTCTTAGACTTATTCTCTCAGCTGCAACCCTCACGATGGAGCATAAATTACATGTGTGTGTGTGTGTGTTTTTCACCAGCTTCTGGTTTTAGAGCGACAGCTTGCTTCGTGCACTCTTGGTTCTGCTCCACCGGCGCCTCCCTTCTTCCTTCCAGCCGGGCGCCGCTCCGCCTCCACGCCAGAGCCTCCGACCGCAGATCGGAGGCCGCAGCCAATCCGGATGCGGCGCCGTCCTCGGTGGGCTCGGTGACTGCTGGGTTCGACTCAAAGCTTTTCACAGTAACTTAACGGAAAAAAAAAATCCCAATCTTTAGACACTAAACAGGAGTACAGAGCACAGCAGTGTGCGGCTGTTTTACTATCTTTTGTTCTCTACTGAGTGTGTGTGTGTGTGTGTGTGTGTGTGTGTGTGTGTGTGTGTGTGTGTGTGTGTGTGTTTGTTTCCCAGCATGCTATTCTTTCAAACAAAAGGCTCTCAGGGTTCTGTGTGTTGTGCGGAGGCCTACAAACCCTAACGTTGTCGTCGTTATGTAATTCTATATATTTAGACCGTGCTTCCCTTGCAGTGCATTGTAAAGAAAAATGGCGAGCATTAACCGACTCATAATCATGCATCACCCATTTTTTTTTGACGGTAGGCTAAAAATACGCCGGTTTTCTCAACCAGAAACCTTCGGAATGAGACCGCAAACACAGTCGTCTCTCCCCTTTGAGACCTTGTAGATTTGGCCTATTTGCAAGTGACGAGTCAGCACTTCCGGGATGAATACAGATTGCGCCCAAAGCGGCGAGCGGCGCTGAATATTTGTGACTTCCAGGACGTTGAGCTTCAGCTCCTGCAGCTTTTGAATATGCATGATGATCCATTAATGATCCCGACGTTCATCATATATTTCTGTTGCCGTGCAAAGTTTACTTTTCCTTCAGAGGATTTTTTTTATTTTTTATTTTTTACAAAATATAAACCAGACACCAATAATTAGCTTTTTTTTCTTCTTCTTCTTCTTCTGCAGAGTTCGTTGCCCTTTGGGCTCCACACATAACAAATAAACACACTCTCATATTCCCTTTGATTTCATCTTTCATCCCGACTCAGGTCGACTCTCTTTCACGCCATTGATGCTCCTTTTAATTCCAGCTTGAATTATTTTAATTGTCTGCATCTTGCGACGCAGGCAAAAAGACAACGCCACGCCCTACAACCCACCGAGCCGCCAGGAAACATAGGTGGCATTTTGGGTTTCAGCAAACAACGATTTTCAATGAATATTGACTTCCGAGCCCCAAAAATAACGTTTTATATCGGCTTCTTACTATAGCCTCCACCATGTAAATACTACTTATTACTCATTATTATAGCATGTAACACCCATACCAAGTATACTATGTATGTACTACTTATTACTCATTATTATAGCATGTAACACCCATACCAAGTTTACTATGTATGTACTACTTATTACTCATTATTATAGCATGTAACACCCATACCAAGTTTACTATGTATGTACTACTTATTACTCATTATTATAGCATGTAACACCCATACAAAGTATACTATGTATGTACTACTTATTACTCATTATTATACCATGTAACACCCATACCAAGTATACTATGTATGTACTACTTATTACTCATTATTATACCATGTAGCATCTATACCGTGTATATACTACTCGTTACTTATTATACAACGTAACATTCATACACAGAATGCCATGTATATACTACTCTTTACCAAGTATAGCATTTATATACTGTTTACTCATACTTCTACCATGTAACAGTCACACCAAGAGACTTTAATTGAGGTCGCTTGCTCATGAGGCCCATCCGTTGACGCTGAGACAGGAGAAACTATTTCCATTAACCTCTTCTTCGACCCATTTGGATCAAGTGGCTGAGGACGCGTTGGGTTGCAAAGACAATTCATGATTAGTCAAGTCAGGGAAAACATGAAGGGAAAAAGGAATTGCCTGAAAATAAAAATAAACATAAAACAAGATGGAGGAGAGCAACAGAAGCCAGGAGGGTAGACGAGGAGGAGAGAGATGAATCACACATGCTAGGTGAGCTGTACATGCGTCCATCAGAGTCCATTGTTCATTGTTCCATCCCACAGCTCTTTGTAGTGCGTTCCTCTGATGTCTGTATGCTGTACATCCACCCAAATTGCCGCTCTCCGGCCCATGCATTCACTACATCGTGTGTGTTTGTGTGTGTGTGTGTTTGTGTGTGTGCACTAAACTGTTTGTTCTGCTGCACCCTCATGCAGCCAGCTGTGAAGAGGGTTGACACCTCCAGGGAGATCAAGGCCGTGGAGGCGAGTCAGCTCATCACGACGTGACGGTAAACCCAACGTGAAATCAACTCAACCTCTCTGGAAGACGCCGCTCCAAGTTGCGACGGCAAGAAATGGAAAGCGCACAACCCTTTCTGGACAACACTGAGTATTGGCCGTTCCACAGCTGCATTTAATGTGATGTGGAGGGAATTATTGAGCACGGAGCACCCGACAAATGTCTCCGATTTGTTACCAAAGCCTGTATGTGTATCGTTTAGAAGAAAGAAAACAGATTTTAGTATCGAAACCCTGTCAGTGGGTCGATCCTACACCTCCATGGACAGAAACTACACCCGTTTTCACTGAGAAAATGTAATTCAAATGTTTTTTTACACACAAAAATATTCTAAATTAAGTGGCTTCAGTCCGGGCAACGCGTCATTCATTTCAGTTGTGTTTTGTACCAGATGTTAACGTGTGCAGACTGTTGTTGGACAGGTTGTTGGTGAGAAAAGGGCCTTTTGGGCGGAGCTTTTGCCAGCAATTTAACCGCCACCCACAAACAAACCAATTTAGGGCCACAGAATTAATATCTGACATTTTCTTTCCAGTACATAGACATGAATGTATGTGTCTGCCCCCGAAGGAGCACTGTGTGTGTGTGTGTGTGTGTGTGTGTGTGTGTGTGTGTGTGTGTGTGTGTAGGGGGGGGAGGAACAGATGTGTTGCAGTGGGAGCCTCCGTTCAGTCTGACCGGACCCCGCCCCGCTGAGGCAAGTGGCCGCTCATGTTAAGCCTCTTAGTGCCGATTCAAATGACACTGGGCAGAGCGCTGCTGCCCCGTGTCACACAAAGATGTGCGTGTGTGCGTGTGCGTGTGTGTGTGTGTGTGTGCGTCAGCATCTGCTGAGCTGTACATGCATGCCCGCTAGAGCAAAGCAACAGCACAATGGAAAAAAAAAAATGCATGTGCAGACATCCAGGTGAAAGTTTTTGCACATTTTCTGTCATCTCTAATATTTTTTGCATCCACAGGCAGCGCGACTGTACTCTCAGCCTATACATCAACGCAATATCCTGGAAACAGATGCTCGTGATCAGGTAAGATGGATCAGCCGGCCATGTTTTTTTTTTTCTACTATGGATTAGCAGCTGCTGAGGGAATGGAGACGCAGCTTTCACTTGGTGGACTTCGACATAGATGGGATGTTACAGTTATGTAAGGCATGTATAATTCAAGTGATGAGCGCAGGGCCCCGAGAACCTGCTGGAGGACTCAATATGGCGGCGGCATGAATGATGCGTAAGATCACGGGGGGGCGGGGGGGATTAACTGACCCATGACAAAAAAGTGTTTTTCGAAAAGATGCAAATGTGTTTTCTTATGAATACGTAGACTTCACCGCAGCAGGAATCAAACCGTTGTGGGATGCACAATGTAAGTGAACGCCTAATAGTCCCAAGAAGAGATGAAACACACACTTCCGGTGGGGTTTTGGACGCGTCACGGCATCCTCCAGGGAGGTGAAACACTCGTACAACGGCATCCACTCAGTGGATTACACAATAACATCGGCACACACACACACTCAGACGAGCAAACGCACAGTTACAGCATGACCGTGTGTGTGTGTGTGTCAGAGAGAAGTTAGTGTATTTGTTCGAGGCTATTCAGTCGCCAATTTACTTCTCTTTGTCAGCGTTGTATTGTTCAGACAGACACTCCAGCTGAGCCCCCTTCAGCGGCACTCGTCTCCCGGCTCTTCTTAACAAGCCATTCACCCGTTTTTATTTATTCCCGCGTTTGGCTGGTGGTCGCCGTCAACGGCAAACCGGCCATTGAGCCGCTCCTCGACCCCGAGTAACGAGGGGGGAACGAACCTGCGACCCGTCGGAGGAAGCGGGGCGAAAAGCTTGTTTTTTTCGTGGGAGCAACTCAGCTCGATTCTGTGTCTGCGAGTAGTATACGACTGGTACACGGGGTACAAGAAGTGGGCGTCGTCATCGTGACATCACACATCGGTATGTGGACTTCCGTTTTGAAGGCTTGAGTTCGGCCATTTTGCTTTCTCGGATTACGGCCGTCGCCACGCAGACCATGAACTCGTCTTTAAAGTGTTTACTGAGGGAATAAATCTAAAAGATGCAGAGTCCTTTTTTCTCGTAGACTTCCATTTAATCTGACTCCTTTTTTTTTTTGCAGTCGAAGGAGCCGCCCCCTGCTGGTCAGTCGAGAGAACGCAAGTTGTAAAACACTTCCTCCAGAGCCGGAGGTTGACGCCTGATACGAATACACAAAGGAAATAGTGACGATCACAACTTTAAAGCGCCCAATTGTTTGCATTAGTCGTATCGTTACTAATTTAAATTTGAATTCTCCGTTAGCGGTTCAGGAGAATAACAGGTTGAAATAGTATCTATATCTTAAAGCTCTACATCAATATCCCACATGAGCCCTTAGCGAGTGAGGAAGATGTCAATCAAACCCAGTCTTGGACACGCCCACACGGACAGCAAAGTGATTATTTTCGTGGTCGTACACGTTTCTTTATTGGAGCAACGCAGAGAAAAACAACATGGAGTTGTCGGATTATTGTGTACAAGTCTTGTTGTTATGAAAACCTGAATAAATGAAGCGGAGGAAAGGGAGTGACTGCAGACAACGTATGAATGTTTTATATAATTTCCCGTCCCTGTTTTTTACCTCCAGTGGATTCTCCCCGTCCTGATCGTCCACACTGTGAGTCTCGCTGCAAAAGCCCCCCCCCCCCCTCTCTCTCTATATTCATCCCTCTCTTTTTCAGCCTTATCTCTTTCTTCATCTCTCTCTCTCTCTCTCTCTCTCTCTCTCTCTCTCTCTCTCCATCCTGTCACATTGAGGCTTCACCACGTCCGGCTTGGGGACTCCTTCTTCTCTCTCTCGGCAAACGCCGGGTTGCACTCGCATCATGTTTCAAGTCATTACCGGCACAGCCGAGTCCCGGTGACGGCGATGAGAGGAGAGCGGCCACGAAGGATGAGGAGGAGGAGGAGGAGGAGGAGAGGGCCGGAGGAGCAGCCATCCAATCCATCACCCCCCCTCCCCCCTCCGGTCCTCCCCGCTGCCACTCCACTAAAATACTCAGCAATAATGTCGGGGATGGAGGCAGAAGCCCGCCACGCCCAAGTGGGAGGGGGGGGGGGGCAGCCAGCCGGGGATGGAGAGATGAGAAGAGGGAGAGAGGGACAGCGAGGGAACGAGTCCAGTGGATTTCATGCCATTAGAGTCGCGGTGTGACAGCTCCATCTCCGCCCGGCAACAGCCCGGGCGGAGAAAACGTAAACCCATGGTGTGTGGGAGGGTGTCGCTGGAGGAGGAGCCAGCACGTGAGACACATGAACATACATGTGTGTGTCAACGACTTGTACGGTGGAGGACGAACGGAGAGTAGACAAATTATTGATTTTGCCATTGAATTGAAGCTCAAAGGCCACGTTACTCTTTTGCATCTCCCAAAGCATGATGGGAACTGTAGTGCCAAGACTCAAATAGAAAAAAAGAAGTTTATTGCAACTGCAGGTGAGTATTGCGCGTCCTGATCAAAAGCATCAGTCTGTGAACTGCTGTTTTTTCGAGGTGACGCGTACACTTTGTTAAATGTTTACGTCAACATGGCCGACGGCTCAGCTGTGCTCATGTAAGACGGAGCGGCTGCAGGTACAAGCGAGTGAAACACAAGCGAGTGGGGATTTAAAAGGGTTAAGGAGAGGCGAGTGACAGACGGCGAGGCGGAGGGGAAATAAGCCGCGGAGACGGATTCTCATTGAAATATATTTTAACACGCAGCTGTGCGTGAGCCAGATATGCACACAACCTGTTGTTGTAATTAAATCCCACTTCCCTCAGAGGCAAGTTGACAATTCACAAAGTTGTACATACTGTAGTACTCTAGTAATACTGTAGTGTTTGACAGTTCTTTGCTAAATTGCTCCCGACGTTTCTTGAAGGGATTTGTGGAGGCGGGGTGGTTTAATTGGCGATCGGTGTAATAAACAATGGCCAGGGGGGCGGGGCTTAGCTCTTTGTTACGGGACGTCTGGCACAATGAATGACAGGAGACCTGAAACATAAAAAAAGGCGAAGAACGACTCGTGCTCGTGTAACCTGATCTCAGTGGATCCACTTTAACCCGTTAAAGTGTGGAGACAATTTTGTCTCTGGACCTTTTTCACTGTGCAAAGTCTGCAAAAAAATCACTTTTAAAAGATATTTTGATCATGACTATAAACATCCAGCATGAGCAAAGGAGTCCTTGAGAGTTTCATAGTTTTTAAAAGATTATTGTTCAGTGTCCACGTACTAATAAGACACCTTTTGGTAAAGATTAGGACCTAAAGAGTTGGAATATGCAACAGAAATCACAATAACACAAAGCATGAACCTGTTAGGAAGAAGTTTCAGTCAAAAAAACTGTGTTTGCTTCAAAATTTAAAAAAATTACTTATTTTTATGGCAAAACATTGGCCGATTTGGGCATGCTGGGTATCGAAATGTACGGATCATAAACGAAACACAAAACTAAGCGACTTCAAACCACCTCAACATCATCGTCGGCGAGACAAATACAAGTCTTGTTCACTGAACCCTCCCACCCGACATGAGAAGTCTTCCTCGCTTTCCTTTCTTTCACGACGTCGCCGCCTCTCACTTCCATCCGCAGACTTCAAACCGATCATTACAGATTTCATGTTCAACGCCTGACATTAGCTGACTGGAAGTAACGCTGTTTCCTAGCGATGCAATTCATAGCGGAGGGACAGAAAGCCGTGTTCCCACCTTCACTGCATCCATGTGTTCATCCTTTAAAGCCACATGACTGAATGAATAGAGTCGACTGCTGCTCGGCGAGTTTGGGACTCGTAGAGGGAAAAAGCTGAGCGTGAATATTGTTTAACATACTGTACTTGTACAGCCTGCAGGTACGACTCTTTCTAAAACCAAAAAGCCAGCTCAGTATCTATTTAATTCATCTTGCAAACCTGATGCATTGCAATGCATCAAGATATCAGATGAAGAGGTGTCCCTTTTTTTACAAGTAAATATCAGAACTATAAACTCAGAATCGAGAAAAAAAAACCCAAGAGCTGTGTCTCTTTACCGCCGCCAAGTGACTGCAGTCAACAGAGTGGCGTCTCGGTCTTGTCAAAACAGCGGAGAGCTAAAACACACAACGCATCCTGCAGGGACGAAGGAGACAAATATTAGCCGAGCCTCTTCCACATGCCCCGCAATCTGTCGGCCCCCTCCGAAAAATTTGGAAGGATGGAGCTGGAGAGCAAACATTGGAGCTCGCCCCCGAAGTTTAGCAACGCGGCGCGCAGATTGTGTATTTGGTTTCCTCTCAGTTCATTTCCTTCACACGGACCTGCAGGTCGCCGCGATTGACAGCAAACCCCCGTCGTTTATTCACGCCGAAGCCACGAGAGCTCTGGAGGCAACGCGTTGCTCCGTCTCGAGGCAACGCGTTGCTCATCCCCCCCTCCCCCCTTTGCTTTTGCCGCAAAGGAGCGGTAACCGGCACAGCTGGACGCGGCCTCGTGCGCAAAGACGTACATCAACACAGCTGCTGCTCCAAAAAAAAATCCCCCCCCGAATGATCCTCTCTGGTGCCAAATAGGATGTGGAGGAGTGACTGAGAGGAGGGATGGAGGGGGGATGGGGTTGATCCAGCAAATTAAAGTCTCAGCAAGAGGAGAATGAGCGGAGGAGGCGGGAGGGGGGAAGAAAGAAGCATTTCTGTAAAGGTTAATGTGTGTTTGGATGTTGGTTGCCGGAGGATATCGCGCACTAATGAGCGTGAGAGAAAAGTTGCAAAAGCAAGATGGCATTTGCCCTTATTTCTCCCGCCAGAGAGGAGGATGAGAGTCGGGGATGAAGGGATGACCGATGGCCGGGCAGCAGAGGTAGATTCTCATGCGGCTCTCGTTAGTATGTAGATAGAAGATCTGCCTGAACCCTCCTGCACTCCGTATTGTACGTCTTCAACAGAGGAAACGGACCCCGACGTCGCCTTCTGCCCCTCGTCCATTCATCACTGTCACTGGAATGAACGGATCGCCATCTTGGATCACCGAGCGCCACACAGGAAATCCACTCTGTTCTTATCGGGAGCTCCTAGAGAAGACGTACTGCGCGCCGCGTGGGCTTCAGAGAGTGGGAGTAGAACATCTCATGTCATGTAATGTGTCAAGCGCAGAACATTTTCCAAGTCCCGAAGGATCCCCCCCCGAAGACGACCACGCGCGAACGCTCCTCCACGCCGATGTTATCGCGCCACCGCTGCACTCGCTTTGCCCGTCGGCGCCAGGGCGGGAAGGGAATTAAAAGTCGTTACCTCTTTATGTGACCGGGTCTCGGTGCCAAGCGAAGCTGCGAGGAAACGACAACGATCCATCTGCGTTAGGAACGAGGACAGAAACACTCTGACGTCTCATTGAGAATGTACGTCGTACACTGAACCCGTCGCGCAATGTGAAAGTACACAGGAGGAACTTCTTTACTCTTTTACAGAGCCTGCTCCCCTCGCGGTATGCAGTGTGTTAACACATGGGAGATACTCGTGGTTGGAAAGGGTGTGAGGAGAATGAAGAGAGGCTCAGAGGACGAATGCGAAAATATACTTCTTCCGTGGCTACAGAGAGCTTGTTCATGTGTTTCAGGTGGAAATACATCCTTTTGTATCATTGGCCAACATGTCAGGGAGTCACAGGACTCTCTTCACTGATTGGTTGCAGCCAAAAATGGAAAGTAACACAAAAGCAAATTGATGAAAACTCTCGATTTTCGTGAAAACGGAACAAATGACGAAATTTGACGCCAAAAGGGTTCAACCTTCCTCAAGTTTTTTTTAGTTGGACCGCACGTCGCCGTGGCCAGAGAGCTTGTTCGTGTGTTCCAGGTGGAAATACATGTACTTGTATCATTGGTCAACATGTCAGAGAGTCACAGGACTCTCTTCGCTGATTGGTTGCAGACATTCTCCGGCCGAAATTCGACTCAAACGTCCATCTTCCTCAACTTTTTTACTGCGACCGCACGTCGCTGGAGCGTCTGCGCCTATAAGACAAAATAAAAACCTCCCATGCTTTGACACTAAGCTGGACTGAGACTCAAGATGAAGCAGATTGAGCTCCACAAAGCCACCGACAAGGACGTGGAAAGCCTCCGCTTGCAGGGAACAGAACATCTTAGCGCCGTCTCCGCCGCTTGGACATCCGAGACGGCGGCTTAATGGCGAGTTTCGTTGTCGTAACCGAGTAAAAAAAAATGAAGGAGCGGCGAGAGGCAGGGAGAGAGAGAGAGGGAACAGGGTCAGAAGCGAAGTCAACGGTAATCCCATTGAAGCGCCGTTCAGGAGGTTAATGGTCTCTGTGTGCAGGGCGACGTCCGTACGAGCGAGTTTTGAGATCATACCGCCGGATCGGACCTGACCGCGCTGGCTCTGGAGCGCTGACGTCTCGCTTGCTTTACACGCCGCTTATTAAAGACCAGATGCAGCGCCGTCACATCGCACGCACACACGGCTCAAACCGGCACGGCGTCAACTGGCGCCTGAATTCTGGCTCTCGAAACGAGACCGAGACCGAGACCGAGAGAACGAGACCGCGAGACCGAGAGACCGAGGCGGAGAACACGTGCGGCAATTATGTTTCCCGTCTTAAAATTTTGCAATTAGACACTGAAATTTCAAGATGGGCACATAAGCGAGCGCCAGTAATCTATCGCGGCATTTCCAACCGATGCGCCTCGTCTGAGAGACTAGATTTCATTTCTAGTAAACCACCATGGCGCTACAGATGGAGGGGAATGGGAAATGGCAGACAATGACTTTTTTATTTCTTTTTTGAAGCGCTTGTGAAATCTGAAAATTATAGAGGCCCATTTCTGCCACAAAAAAAAAATATAATAATTAAAATAGGGCAAAAAAAAAATTCAACTTTTTATTTTCGTTGTCTTGAAAAAAGGCAAGAAAAAAACAAACAAATGGACTTTGCATTTTAATCAGTTCTTAAAAATGGTCAATCGAAGGACAACACTGTACTACATGTATACATATATTATATTTAGGTTGTAACTGTAATTTTGACAATTATAGTTAGTCGTCAAATTTTTTTTTTTGTGTGGCTTTCATAGGAAATACTCCAAATACGAGCATGTTGTAGGAACGTGTTATATAATTCAAGCTATGAATGATGCATGAAACTCTAGAAAACCCTAAAATGGAAAAGTTGATGTATGTAAGTGTTACTGCAGTCGAGCTTTACGCCTTTGAACTGATGCAACGTCAGAAATATCATACATAGAGCAAGACACAGGTGAATGAGTGTCTATTTTTTCGTGTTCAAACTTTCCTGCAACTCTGTTTTTATGTGGAACTGAGGAATTGTCTACCAGTTATCATTTTTTGGTGGATTAAGAAACAATCTGCAGGCACAAATGAAGGATTTAGATTCAAATGAAGTCGTAAACTAAACCCCTAAATGTGTATTTTGGATGCTTTCCTTCCAATAATCTGTCAAATAGCTCATTCTGGAGTATCATTGTGCCTGCAGCGTCTCCTTTAAATACAAAACAAGGAAATATGTACGTCACGAAAAACACACATCTTCGATCTAATGTGTGTTACGCAAACACCCACACACCAGGGAGAGGGTTGTGTAACGGTGGAGGCCACAAGTCAAAGATGTCAACTCCCTCACTGCAAACACGACACACAGCGGCGCACACAGCGACCACCCCGACAAATGCGCGGGGAGGATGCGACGCATGTTATCCACTCAAACATAACCACACATAATGGTCTCATGCGTGGCTCCTCTCACGGGGGGGGGGGGGGGGGGGGCGTCGACATCCACTAACAGTCCTTATTGTGTCACACTGTAGAGAATGAGGCATCAATTATTAATGCAAGCCGAATTTAAATGCGTATGAGTACAATGTTCTTTCAGCTGGATAATATATAATATATAGGGCCCCGGCGCGCACACGGCTAGTACGACAGCGACGCGTTAATGGGGTTGTGACAGACATAAGACGGAGCTGTTGTGCATGGAGTTGCATGGAGTGCATGGAAATGACGGAGAAAAAAGACGAATAAAGCGATGGATGTGATTTGAAGCAATGCGGGTTATTAATAACCTCAAAAGGGATGTTGGTTTAGCTGGTTTTGTTGTGTTAAAAAACATCGTGTATACGTTTTGGTCCCGATCCAACGTGAACAATGTCGACGTCTTGTGTACAAAAGAGTAAAAATTAAAAATGAATGAGGTAAAAAGGCGACGGCCGCTTCCCAGCATGCAGCACAGAGGAGTGACACACACTGTCCTACTCCATGCAGACACACTAAAGAGAGGGGTGTTGTGTTAGACATACTATATTGTCATTCAATCTCAACTGGACATGTTTCATGAGTGTTTCCTAGGAAGGTTGGTGCCAAAACTTCTTTTTTTTTTTGAACCCACGAATATAAAACGCGTCATTTCCGACCGACAACTGGGTGTAGTTTCAGTGGAAGCTTGAGTGTTGTAACACAATACAAAGGTATTACATTGGATTGTGGGTCTTCTAAATACAGCGGTGGCTACAAAGATGGAGAGGGGGAAAGTAGGCGGGTAACGGCGTCAAACTCTCATCCCTCCGCCTCTCCCTTCACTCGGCATCCCCTCCAAATCTCACCCTGATTGGTACGAGTGCCTCGGCGCTGAGATAATTATCACGCGATGTAATTGCAGGCGAGTCGCCGCGCCTCGCACGCGGTTCCTTATTTGCAGCGAGGCGCCGACTCTCCGTGTCCCCGCGTCCTCGCTGACAGCTCCCGCCTGTCCGTCTTCCTCAGCGTTCCCTCGCAGGGCGCCGAGCCAGGAGAGCGAGAGGCCCCGGCTGTGTGTGTGTGTGTGTGTGTGTGTGTGTGTGTGTGTGTGTGTGTGTGTGTGCGTTGCAGAGAGTGTGTGTTTGTGGAACGGAGAGAAGTCAAGAGCGAGAGCGGGCGTTGGACATCAGTCACCGCTGACAAGTGGCGGATGGAGTGTTGACAGCTCATGACTCTGACGTGTTCATCTGCGCAGGATCTCGAGTCCACGCCTAAAAAAAACCCAACCGCTAATATAATAATAATAATAATGGTGATGCTGCTGATCAAAAGGTGACAGAGTTTTGCATCTCCCCGCTGCATCGCTTCAGGCAATGCGCTGAAGTCATTAACCGCGTCTTGTGCCTGCAACGCTATCGGTGGCTCGTGCATCAGCTGACCAGGCGAGTGACATCCAATCACATCGTATGCAGGTGCACTGAGCAGCTTTAAGGGAATGAAAGTGCCATACAATGTGAGGCTGATGTAATAATATCGTCCCTATTTGTCACCGAGACGCTCTGAAAGAAGCCCCGTGCAGAGTCGCGCAGCGTAAACGGTCCAATGTGTCACCATCGCAGAGCCGCTGAAACAAAACCATCGCTTTCCTCCACGTCACCTCGTGTCTGACTGAACTGCAGTTGGCACCGACCGCTTGATCCGTTTCCTGTTATGGGCGCTCTACTTTGCTCCCACAGTCAAAACGTGCAGATTAGCCGAGCAGGAAAGTATAAATCGTCTTTTTTTCCGCCCCTTTTGAGCGACCTAGTGTGTGTCCTTCCTCTCACGGAGTCCATGCTGGGAGAAGCATCAGCCCCCTGCGACCCAGCACAGGAAAAAAAGGTTCATCTTGAGACTCCTTTCAGGTTTACTCTTCTCTCGTTTCTCCTATTAACGCACAGCGCTGTCACGCAGGAATGCATGCCTACTTATAGCTACACCTGTGTGTGTGTCTGTGTGTGTGTGACCCAATAAAAAAGCACAAATGACTACTCTACTGTACCAGTCACGACCACAGTGTGCGTTGGAAACCACAAATAATAATGAGGAGGAGTAGCAAATACACTGAGTTGTAAGTCGGCTTTTTAATGATTAAAAAGTGAAGGATACTGTCCAGTAGCAACGTGTTACATGTTGGCTCGCCAGTGGACTGCATGGGGTCTGAGCAGTGACCTGAGGGAGATCACAGAGGTTTCTATCTCTTTTTTTTCTCCATTTTTTTTGTTGTTGCATGAACGGCCATCTGGCATTACACACAAAAGCCCTGTTCTGACAGCATTGCTTTCTGCGCGGTAGGCCGGGTCATTTGTGTGTGTCACAGATGCACACAGTGAAAATTAATCCTTCCTCTTGCTTTCACAGACAAACTGAGCGCAGAACAGAATGACTCATTTGGGGATTTATTTATTTGAATGGTATTCCAGCTCATTCCAACTTGTATTTGATGTGCTCGTTACATAGTTGGCTAATTTAAGCTAACTTAACGCTAGCCACCACACCATAGCATTGTTTTATGATACATATTTTGGGTCCAACTTGTGTTTGATCTGCTAGTTACCTCGTTGGCTAACGTAAGCTAACTTAACGTTAGCTAGCCACCACACCGTAGGATTATTTATGATACATATTTAGGGTCCAACTTGTGTTTGATGTGCTAGTTGCCTAGTTGGCTAAGGCAAGCTAACTTAACGTTAGCCAGCCACCATACCGTAGGATTATTTATGATACATATTTTGGGTCCAACTTGTGTTTGATCTGCTAGTTACCTCGTTGGCTAACGTAAGCTAACGTAATGTTAGCGCGCCACCACACCATAGGATTGTTTTATGATACATATTTAGGGTCCAACTTGGGTTTGATGTGCTAGTTACCTCGTTGGCTAACGTAAGCTAACTTAACGTTAGCTAGCCAACACCGTGGGATTGTTTTTGATACATATTTAGGGTCCTACATGTGTTTGATGTGCTAGTTACATAGTTGGCTAACTTAAGATAACTTGACGTTAGCTAGCATAGTTTTATGATACATATTTTGGGTCCAACTTGTGTTTTATGTGCTTATTACCTAAATGGCTAACATAGGCTAACTTAACGTTAGCTAGCCACCACAGCATAGGTTTGACAGGAGCCGCGAGAGCGCAGCAATACATTTTGAACCGCGTCGGAGTTGGCGATGCATGCAAGTGTGTGCAGCAAGTGGGGCTAGCTACAGTTGTTATGCTAACAACATGTCTTTCTCTCACTGTTTCAGAGAAAGCTCCTGGATGGATCCCAGCCGACTCGACTCCTTGTATGGCTTTATACACCACTGCTATGGCTGTTTGTCTCAGTAACTACAGTTCATGAGACAAACAGCCGACTATCTTTGACGTCGTTGTGCACCCCCTGCAGCTAGCAGACGCTAACAAGCAAAGCGTACCGTACCAGACGAGCGCTTGCCACCTTGCAAACAGCTGACACTGCTAACCCCCTGAGCCCAATTCTATAAACAGCATTAGAACCTCGCCATCCATCACTCGCCACCAAATCAACTCCAGCTGGGTGTAATGTAAATGTAAATGAACTGAGTGGGCAGAAAGGAGACGATGGAGGCAGAATGAAGGGAGCGCTAGATGGATGAGAGAGGCTCGTTTCCTCTTGCCTTCATCTCGCCCTGTGGAACTGTTTCCTCCAGCCAATTCTTCTCATTTCCCCTCAATGCATTTCTTCCTCACCATTATTCCACTTTCACCTCCCCCTCTCCTCTATTTTTGTGTCCGCTCATTCCCTCCTCGCCTTTTTTTGCACTTTTGCTCAAACCTCACGTCTGCGTCTCGTCCTCCTGCGGTTCTTTTAGGACCGACGTATAAATGCTTTTTCTTCTTCTTTCATCTCCTTTAGTCCCTCCAAAATCCTGAGTCACACAGCCCAGGAGAGAGGCAGCATGGGAGTCCACTTGTCATCCAAAGATCTGTGTCTCAAAAACACATTAAGACGGCCGAACCAGCGGTTTACCGGGCTCGTCAGAGAAAAGTCTCTCTGAGGCCGCCACCACGAGAGCTTCAGGGTCAGGAAGAGAGAAAAAGCAAGAGAACAAGGTAAGTGATGAAGAACATTTGTGCTAAAACGATTATTTGATTGACGGAAAAAGTAATTAACAAGGATTTTAAATAAATGTTGGGAAGTCATTTGCATATTTAGTTCCAGCTTGTCAAAATGAACATTTGCCACTTTGTTTCCGGCCAAAATCAACTATTTGAATTCCTCACTGTGGGCTCAAGAATCAGCGATGAGGCTTTTTTTTGTTGTTGTCGTGTCTTTTAACATGTTACAGAAATAAAGATGAATCGATGAAACCAAAATGTTACTGGCCAGTTTGATAATCATCTTATTTACCCCCTCCCACACACACACACACACACACACACATACACAAAAAGACGGGGATGTGGAAGAATGTCGACGGAATAATGAACACTGAGCTCTTTTACTGATGCCGTCTAGACGAACACGCACAAAACACATGCTCCGTGTCGGGCTCAGAAAAGAGACGTGATGAAACCATCTGCCCCAAGGACGGAGCTGAGAGGACCGACACGTCCGTGTGTGTGTGTGTGATTGAGGTGTGTTTTCCATCAAGGTGAAAGTGACCTTCTGCAAAGCCTCCCGCGTGGTAACATAATAAAGCGACGTGCGGTTTAAACCACTCTGATTTCCTGGAAATAAATAGCCTCCTTCATCTTTCAGACTCGCATTATAGGGCCTCCAAATTGCTGTTACTTAGCATAATAAGATACAGCAGAATGGCACCACACCAAACACAACACAGGAAACAATTTTTCACTGAGCTTAATGTCCCCAAAATCCTCCCCTAACTGTAATATTTCCAAAATGAAACCCTCTTCCTCTGACACTAAAGTCTCCGTCTCGACAGTCTTCCTCTGTGCTTCGTTCTGTGCGTCTTTGTTCTATTTCTTCCAGCTCTGTCAGCTCGAAGGCCTCCACCAGAAAAAAAAAAAAAAAAAAGCCAGCTCCACGCCCGCCTCCCAGAGAGAAAGCTGGCAACAATCTTTTTGAAGCTAAAAATAACCGCAGCGAAAATGCAGCGAGCTCGGGATAATCAGAACCTCCGCCCCGCGCTCGCCGGGCCGCTCGCCTGCTAAACTGCTGAGTGGCAAAAGACCAGGATACAATCACATCGGGGTCGATGCGTCTTACATCTCTTACGGGGATGACTGAGGTGGCTCGTATCCTGTGCTGGGAAAAAATGCGTTGAACTTATCGAGTTGGCAGGCGGCGACGCACCTATATATATATATATATATATATATATATATATATATATATATATATATATATATATATATATATATATATATATAGTCATTATCAGAGAGGCAGGACCTCTCTTCCTGGTACTAATGTCAAGAAGAATGTCAAGTATTTGTGCGATTAGCTGGAGGTTGCTCTTTAGTTTGGCCCCTTATTTATACGAAAGATAATTCAAACGAACAATAGCGTCTCTGGTAAAAGATTTAAAATCCTTTACTTAAAATTATTAAATTGCACCACGAGTAACCACTAATATTAACAAATCAGCCAGGATGGACTTTTTTTTAGGATTTTAACTTGAAAGTAAAATACAGGCAATGTACTTGAGTAACAGAAATAAAAGCATACATATTGCAAAGAACAGTCCTTTTGAGAGTGTTGGATTATAACCACCTCGTATTGCTGTACCTGGTTCTGCTGGAGTCTTTGATGACATCACAATGTATGTAAAGGATGTATGTACTTTTAAAAACATATGTGTATAACTTCAAATACTACGTACTATATCCCTTTGACATAAAAAATATAATACACACCGATATGAATACATAAGTACGTCTATACTGTAATTAAGTGGGATAAATACTTGATTGTACTAACTTTACACTTGTATTCCTACTCAGAAAGGCAAACAAGGCAATCACAAAACACAGGATTTTAACTTTTGAACTGATAAATAAAAAAAGAAAACAATACTGTAAAAGAAAACCAACAAACACAGCTCCCAACCCGTCTTAATGGCACTCGGTTGAAGTGCAGTCAACATCAGCGGCAAGAGCTGGAGCACTGTAACATGACTCAGACAATCTGACCTTGAGAGGCTGGCAGTGAGACAGACGGAGGGGGAGGGAGGGTGGAGGTGGTGGTGGAGGAAAAAAATTCAATCAAACGGCTCAGCCATCGAAAGCAACGATATCGGACTTGAACTGGTTGACGCTTGAGTTGTCGGGCTCCCCCGCTCGCCCCCGTGTACACGCAGGTTAAATAATCACTGTCTAAGCATTTTCTCTTGGCTAATAGCATTGTTTACTCCCAGCAGCACCACGAGCAGAAGGCTTTTCCACAGACCAATGCATCACCGGTGGATGTTTTCGGCGCCTGAAGCGCGGGACTCGGAGAGGTCAAACTGTGTCACTTGGCTCACATGACCCCAAGTGGATGTCGACATGTGTCAGTTGACATATCGTGCATCATGTATTATAAACGCTGTCTTTCTAAAAAAGGATTTCTAGCGCCATCAAAAAAAAATAAATCCATAGACAAATAGAAAGAGCTGACTGAGGTTCAAACTGTACACAACGGAGTACTGCGAATAAAACACTTGTGTTGTTCATGTACCTGCCAGTACTGCGATGTTTAGGTAAAGCTCCTTGGTTAAAGCGAGGGAGGATTGCATTAGCTAAAAACAATAGCCGTTTTAACTGTGAAAAGAAGTCTGGGCTTACAAAAGCATACAAGTAAATAAAAAGGATTGCGTTAGCTAAAAACGTTAGCTGTTGTGTTAGCTAAAAACGTTTGGGCTTACAAGAGCATATAAGTAAATAAAGAGGATTGCGTTAGCTAAAAACGTTAGCTGTTGCGTTAGCTAAAAACGTTTGGGCTTACAAGAGCATATCAGTAAATAAAGAGGATTGCGTTAGCTAAAAACGTTAGCTGTTGCGTTAGCTAAAAACGTCTGGGCTTACAAGAGCACATAAGTAAATAAAGAGGATTGCGTTAGCTAAAAACGTTAGCTGTTGCATTAGCTAAAAACGTCTGGGCTTACAAGAGCATATAAATAAATAAAGAGGATTGTGTTAGCTAAAAACGTTAGCTGTTGCATTAGCTAAAAACGTCTGGGCTTACAAGAGCATATAAATAAATAAAGAGGATTGTGTTAGCTAAAAATGTTAGCTGTTGTGTTAGCTAAAAACGTTAGCTGTTGTGTTAGCTAAAAACGTTAGCTGTTGCGTTAGCTAAAAACGTCTGGGCTTACAAGAGCACATAAGTAAATAAAGAGGATTGCGTTAGCTAAAAACGTTAGCTGTTGCATTAGCTAAAAACGTCTGGGCTTACAAGAGCATATAAATAAATAAAGAGGATTGTGTTAGCTAAAAACGTTAGCTGTTGCATTAGCTAAAAACGTCTGGGCTTACAAGAGCATATAAATAAATAAAGAGGATTGTGTTAGCTAAAAATGTTAGCTGTTGTGTTAGCTAAAAACGTTAGCTGTTGTGTTAGCTAAAAACGTCTGGTCTTGCAAGAGCATATAAGTCAATTCAACCCTAAATATTAACATAAACCATAAGTACAACTTAAGATGACTCAAAAACGACTTAGAGAGACCTCTCCAAGTTAGGCAGCTTGATGCTACGCGCAATTAGCGCACCTTTCTGTAAAGCTTACAACCTATAGATTCCATTAAAACCACCAAATCTCTTGTCCTTTAAAGCGCCAGCAACATAACTAAGATGTTAATCATTATTAAAAGAATCTGTATCAGCGATTTTGCCCTCAGTATTAGGTAAAGAAAACAAATATTGCGGCATCACGTAGCCCTCACGGCAACCTAACATAAATCTCTGGTGTCATAGTCAGAAACTTACAACCTGCCAGCTCACCTTTTCTGCTGACAGTGCCACAATTTCCCTGACATCAGACGTTGCATGTCAGAAAAGGTAAACGTCGTGTCGTTTTGAGGCCCCGTGATAAATGGCCGATGTCATTTCTTTCTGGTGCAACCACAGGTCAGCAGGGTTGCTTGCGTTTCCCCCAATTTGTCACGACCCAACACTCCTCCTCTGAAATAACTACAGCGAAACAAGCTGCAACACAAGCTTTTGGCCATGGTTGAACTCATAGGAGTCTGATATTTATTTGCTTACTTGTGTTAAACGGTTTGCCGCTGCAGGCCAGCTGACAGATTCAATAAGAGAGGGAGCCGAAGGTTGGGGGTGTGGGAGAAAGAGCTGTAGATTATTGCCTCTTTGGAAACCTCTTTTATTTAATAACCCACAGAAATCAATATGTGTTTCTTATATATGCTCCCTGATGTATCATAACATTTGGGATAATAAAAAAAAAACTTGGCCTGAAGCTGAATCTGCATCCTGTGTTATGGAGTGGAGGTATATCCGTTGTTGTAAAAATGAATTTTAAAGAAAACTTTTCATAGCAAATGCATGTCTCAAATATACAGCAATGTATCCGATTGGAATGTTTTATTCATAAAACCCACACAAGATGATGTCCGTTTAATGTCAAACAAGTTAAGAGATGACTTGCAAAGGTTAAGACATTAATTAAGACAAATATTAATGGTTTGTCATATATAACAGGGGGCGGTGCCTCCCCTTAATGCTGTTCCCCTCCCTGCCTGAAGGGGGTGCTATAATATGTTTTGCCTTGCTCCGTGCCTTCTTTTCATTGCAGGTGTTTTCTCCAGTTTTCAGGTAGGTAAGACTGTATCCGTACTTTCTTTTGTTTCTTTTATGGTCCAGGGAAGTTTGGTCTCACCCTGAAGAATTTATGACACCGAGCGCAAAATACACAATCATTGTTCATTACAAACTGCAGCATTGGTCGGTCCGTTATGCTACGCTCCGGCTCCCCTAGGCCGAGCGCAACAGTTTATATAATAACCACCCTGTTATTTTCTCTTATTTCTTTTGTAGTAAAAGGTCCGAACGTTCAGCCAAAGCAGTCTCTCATCAAGAACCTCATTTCCCATGAGCCCTCCAGAAACAAGCGCCTCAGAGAGTAGGGACATCGGAGCAGTTCGCGCCCCCCTCCACCTCCTCCTCCTCTGGAGAGCCGACGTCGGGGCAGGTGAATCCCAGAAATGGAATTGACTTCGGCGTACGTCCCGTCGGCGGCTGTAACCTCGCTCCCCCGCCGGCTCCCCGCGAAATGGAGCGAGCCTCATCTAATCAAGGCGGCGGCGGAAAAACCTGAATTCATTATTAAAAGCCCCTCTGAAGTTAGCGGCGAGCATTTAACCACTTTGTACTTCATCATCGGCGTCATCTGGAACCCGGGACGCTCGGGAGGGAAGACTGGAGCGAACAGCAGCGTAGACGAGAGGAGAGCGGCAGATGGGAGGATTTCAAACCTTGGCAGTCGTGAAGCAATTTTTCTTTTACACCTTTTTGGGCTTTTTTTTCCTCCACCGCCCCTCCCAAACAATGGGATTTTAGCAGACGCCCTGACCACCTTCATTCACTGAACATGTACAGTAGGCTTGTGCTGGGGGTTTGCTCAGCGTGGGATGATTCGTCAAAGGGCCATCTTCAATTATTTACACTTTCCGCTACATATTGAACATGTTTCTCTTTCGCGTCATTAATATTTCAGGTCTTCTTCCCGCTGCAAGACATTTCATCAGAATGAATCAATGTGACGTAAAGATTTATTTTCACAGCATCTCACCCCCCAAATTAAGATTCTCATCAGGACAGCGGCATGACAGGTTTTTAGATGAAGTCGGTTAGCGGTCTGGCAACGACTGCGTCAGAGATAAACTGACTGCAGTGTTGCATGTACATGTATTATATATATGGTAAGAAAAAGCCTTGATCTTCTTGAGAACAACTCATGCGAGATAGGTTATAAGTTATCTTGGCACTCTCACCAAGTGGAACATGAGGAAACGCTCGGTTCCCAGTCATGGAGAACCTTCACATGTGTTACAAGCAAAATTGTGTTTGGACTTTAAAGGACACGCTAACTGCATGTCGAGGTTACCGCAGGATGTCAGAACTGGTTGGGAAATGAAAGAAACACACCCAAGCGAGGCTTGTTGACAACAATGCAGGACGCACCTGGACTTGTTATAGGGTCCTTTAGGGATCTTGGGCACAGCATAGTTGGCCCTACAGAAATTGCAAAGACGAATCACCTGATTAAAATGTCAAAAAAAGGGAAATAACACATGCAAAAAAAATATAAATTACTAATAGTGTGTGACATTTAAATAAGTACCCATGGGAAGCTTTTCCATTTGGTCTTTGATGTGCTATGGACTGGATCCATCGGTATTAGAGCTTTTTGAATAAAGATTTTGAACGCCGACTAGAAACGGAAAACGATAACGAGAAGTCAAGACGTAACGAATCGATTTTCAAAGTCAATAACGATCCGAATGACGGAATAAAGCTCCTGTAAGATACGACTAAGAGTTTGCCTCGGGCTTCAACAGGAAGCCCAGTGTGTGTGTGTGTGTGTGTGATTCGGGTTAATGTGAATTAAATAATCATGGAAATTAATAATCATGGGAGTTATAGACTTTGCTTGGGTTCAGTGACAGAGATATACAATCTAAGATCTATCTTTAGGCCATTTCACACGTTTCTACACGGTACAACACAATATTCACACTCAGGATATCATGTGCCACGATTTGAAACGTGTCATATCTATAGCCACCCTTCCTCTCACACACTGCTTTCCCCCTACAGCTCTAATTCTATCCTTAAAAAAAAAAAGAAGCTCTTTCAGCGCAATCAGACTCGGCGGATGGAGGTTGATTTCAGTTCTCGTTCACACAAAGAGGTCACGTGCACGCAGACATCCTGAAGACATATGCTGCTGTGGACACATCATGTGTGGGTACATGTGTGTGTGTGTGTAAGCATGTGCATGTCACACGCATACACACACCCCATTGGGAACCGGTTAAGCAGCTCACAGAGAACTAATCCAAAGTGCAAAGAAGGCAAACTCTACAATCTTGTTTGAAAACCTATAATCTCTCCCTCATGACGCGATTAGTGCAATATTGTAACACTGATGCCCTCAGTGTTGGCCAATGGTCCTGAAAGCCAAAGGGATGTTTTATTAATTTCAGGGGTGTCTTCTGTAAGGTAGATGGACTAAAAAGACAGAAGTAAGAAGGAAGAGATACACTTTCAAGACACATTTTCCAATAAAAACACTCTTAGAAGCAACTTGTGCAGACTCAATGATAAGGATGGGTTTTATCTGTAAGGTTTATGTATAATTTTGCTGTGGAAATACTGTAGTTGGTAGGTGTGAGGATCACCAGAGGTCCCACGATACAATATCGTTACGATACTTAAGTACCGGTACGATATTATCGCGATACATTGAGTATTGCGATATATTGCGTTTTTTTTTTTAACCGCAAATTGTCCCCAAAGGAAAACTTTGTCAACAAAATTGTCACCAAAATGTTCAGAATTGATTAAATAAAAGATTGATTCTTGGCTTCTGTGCATCGATAATCGATAATATCGCCACGCAAAATATCGCGATACTGTGCTGTATCGATTTTTTTCCCCCACCCTTAGTAGTTGGGTCATAAATGTACTTCACATTGAAGCCCAAACACCGCTTGTATTCTTCCTTCCAATCTTCTGGTGCCGGGGTGATTAGATGGAAAGAGACAGACTTCTGGTATCAGGAGTTTGTTTTTTTCCGATGTATGTAACTGCCTCATAAGACTTATTAAGATGCACAAATTGCTGCTGCGAAGGAGGTTTTTTTTCTTATCCCAGATGCTTCCAGCGGATCAGGGTATTTTGCTGACATCAGCCACAAATCATCCGGGCTTTCTGCAGATTTTGAGTTAAATACTGATCATGAAGAATAATATCCTCATGAAGAGTTTTGGCCGAAGCAAAGAACACATTGATGTCCAGAGAGAACACGTCCATGTAATACAAAACTACAGAAATGCAGTACAGCAGTTGGTATAAATAGTGCACTATATTTCACCGTATACACTTTATACACACTGTATTGCATTTTCTTATTTAATTTTCTTGAATGTAGTATGTTTACTCTGTAACTTTGCGTGCTGCTGCTACAAAGAAACAAAGTACACATCTTTCTATTGATCTTTTTGCGCCACCAAATACTTTAGAAACATTTTCCCCACAAGTAATTCAGAGAGAAGTTCGGTTAAAGTGCATGCATAATGTGCCATAAACACTGAGAATTCTTCACACGATACCGTTGTCACAAAAACAGCAATAGGCGGCACTTTATTGTGTGTGATTGTGGCATTAATACAAAGTGTTTTGTGAAGATATTTTCCTCTCGGGCCGGCCTTGGAGGATCCTAAAAAGCATCGCCGAGAAAAAACGTTCCCTTAAACATGTCACTTTAGCGGCGTTTAATGAAAAAAACATCCCGCCACAGACCATCCATCAAAAGCGTCCTTCGGCAGTCGGGGCGGCTTGTAAGCGCCATGTAGAGTGTGTGTGACTGATAGGTGGGCTAATGTAATTCTGTTGCTTCCACCGTCATGGTGATGGGCTGTTAATCTGGATTTAGGTTTCAGGGCCACTGTTTGACTGAAACCTAATCCCGCTGAGTGGCTCAGGACGGAGACAAAGACCTCAGACCACCTGCACCAGAACCACTTCTGAAGCCCGGAAATCCTGTAATAATCTACAATCGCACAAATCTACTGACAATATCAGTTTTTAATATATTTTGTATTGTTGTTAGACATTTCCAACAGCCGGTCCCGGTTCCCTTTCCTGTCACTGAATAAGCCGTGTAGGATTTACTCATCCCCACACTGACTCATCTGGTCGTATTTACTAACATTTAATATGTCCCTTTTTATGATTCCTCTGCATTGCTTATGACCCATTTCATTACCAGTTTTAATTTTAGAGTCCATCTCCTTACAGCTGCAATATAAACATGTCTTCTCTCCAAAATCCTATGCAGCATTTCACAAAGAAGTAATTCAAACCTTCAAATAGTGCCAATCCTCATCATTATTTTTAAAATTCCCATTTCTGTTTATACATGTGCGTAACTGCATTACCCATTATAACTTGTAATCTTGAAACCGGGTGAGGGATGAAGCCAGACGTCAGATTTCGACTCCCCTTGATCCAACTGACATTGTTGCTGAGGCATCACCTGACATCTTGACCTGCAGTGCAGAGGTCACTTGGCTCCATATAATGCTATCAACTCTCCCAGATCTCCTCTTCATTCGTTGGCTCGAAGCATGAGGAGAGCTGACTGTAAGATTTTGTAAGGCCCAAACGATTTTTAGACACATCCATCATGTTCTTAAAGTGGCATTTGCGTCAGAAGTAAGACGTCTCAGCGATGAAATCTTCCTGTAGTTGTCAGATCCCGACAGTTAGACAAGCGAGAACGCCACCAAATAGCACCAAAGCTACGCTTCGCCAGGGCTTCTGGGGGTAAAAAGTGCCATTCATTGTCTTCATAGAGAATACGAGACTACACCAAAGAAGCTCCAATGGCTGTGAAGATGTTGCGTCATCAGAGTATGAAGCCTCTTAGGAAATATGTATAATTTACGATAGTGACATATGGAACCGGTCTTTTCAAGACTTGTACAGACCGGTGAGAACACCAAAACCCAGTGTGAGATCAGATCTGTGTCCATCTCTATGTTGTGATCCACAAAGACAGGGACAGCTTCAAAAAAAAGGGCCCACAGATGGCCAACTATACTTAAATTAATAAAAATGTTCTCCCTTTTCTGAACACAAGCCAGCACAGGCAGTTCAGTAATACCGCATAACACATTCATACATAATGGGTAGTTTTATTTTTTTTTTGGGAAAATATGACGGCCTTTTTTCAAATCAAAGCAGCATGGGGGTGGTGGTAGAATAGAGGGCGCGGCAGGGTGACGGGTGTTTAGGATTATTGAACGAGTCGGCCATTCTGTGGTGGCGGAACGTTTCTCGGGCGAGCTGGAAGAGTGACATTTTCCATTGGATATCTATCAGCTTAATGGTTTTCATGAGCATTCGCTGGGAGATATTACATTCTTTTTCATCGTTAATTAATAAATGAAAGGATGATGATGGATGGCCCCCATTTTCCCCTCCTGGTAATGAAATGATACACAATTTTCCCCCTATGTTTCTAATTATCAGAGGGAACATTCCCTTCGGTCTCCGGTGTAATCGGGGGACACTTTCATTACCGCGGACACAAAAGGAAAGCAGACGCACCTTTTTCCAGTGAAGCAGACGAGCCACAGCACGTGGAATAGGGGGTGATTTAGTTGATCAATGATTTAATACATAGCTGCAATCATGTAATTATAAATAATTTGGTAAATAGCTGCCATCGTGTGCATCACACATTGCAAAAGACTTTACGGTGAGATAATAGCGACAATACTCAGGTTAAAATCTCATTACGGAGCCATTTAGGTCAGTGGAAATGTATTCATAACATACAGCACGTGCATATTTCATAGCATAGAGAATGCATGGCTGTAATGTAATTGGTCCAGACCTTGACATTAAGTGGTGTAATATTGCAGCAATGTGAATGTAATTGTACGTTAAATGAAAATCAACATCGAGGTCAGGATGCCTGCTTTCATCCAACACTTGCTAACGTGTGAGATTATGTTCAAAGACACGGGACAGAGCACGAGGGCACATTGTCAACGGTATGCAACATTGTCAACGGTGTACAACATTGTCAAAGGTACTCTGCAGCCGCATGGGCCCGAGCCGGGCCACGGACATTACAAGCAGAGGGAAGTCCAGCACATAATGTGACACCATTTTGAGAGCAGAGAGATTTATCATGGAGGAAGCGGTGGGTATACTGTGTGTGTGTGTGTAGGTGTGTGTGTGTGTTTGTGTCATTGATCGCTGCAAGAAAATCCCTGCAGCACCAAATCGATAGCATGTGTGCCGTGCCATGACTTGAGTCAAGGACAGAGAGGTGGTGAGAAGGTAGAAGATCATCAGGGTACATTAACAGAAGGATTACAACACGTTAAGTCATTCCCGGTGCAACAATAATTGGTTTCTGGGCCTCAGTCAGCTCATTTGTGTCACAAGACAACACAACAATACTCAAAACTTTAGGGTTGGAGATGCATCTTAGTGTACACATGAGTGCAGTTCCACATCGTCATTCTTTTAACTTGATTTTTAATCATTGTATCTTTAAAAATTAATCACTAACGCTTTGCACCAAGCCTGTACTTGATGCTATCATAAACAAATAGCATAGAAACAAGATGTGTTTTAAGCTAACGTTGTAGCCTACTGTAATAACCCACATGCTCCAAAGAAACAAGAAATTAATTAGTAAATCCTACCATAGTTCTGATTGTGTTACTGTATGAATACCATGGATCAAGTCAAGAGTGCCATACATTCAATTTTGCAAACAGGATGGCGGTCCATGCTAATTGCAAGAAGTCTCAACATTGTCAGAAGTTCTACTATCACATTTGGATGATAAAGAGTTAACCAATGGACAAACATGTGACACACACACAGACACACACCTGGGATGCCATTAATCTCTTCAAACAAGGCCACTTACGACAACTCAATCCATCGATGATCTGAACGTATAGCAGGAAGGGACAAGCTTTTCACCGCTGCGAGCGACTTACGTGTTTTGTGGTGGCCGTGCGTACGCGTGGTGAGCGTGGTGGAGACGGCCTCGGTGGTCGTGTGCTCCAGGGTCCACATCTGCGTAGAGTCGTGGAGCACAGTCGGGTTGGACGGCGAGGGGCTAGACGTCGCCGATCCAATTACGAAGGTGGTCCGTTGCGCTGCGGTGGTCGTAGTAAAACCCGAGGGTCCGCGTCCGTTACGATGCGCAGGATTCCTTGGGGTTACTTGGCTGCCCGAGGCTCCACCTCCACCGCCTCGAGGGTTTAGAGTGGTGGTAGTGGCAGTGGAGCGAGTTCTACCTTTCCCAGCAGTTACAGTTCTAGGTGTGGGGTTCCCGCCGTCAACCGTGGGAGTAGTCGTGGTGGTGGTGGTGTCGGGACTTTTGGGAATCCCGCTCGGCTTGGAGAGGAAGATAGGATCCTGGCCTATTCGATTAGCATCCACCAGGTCCGTCGGCACGTAATCCCGCACTGTGCCGACAACAATCCATTTCAGCAGCATCAGGCTCAATCCAAGGCCGATGAATCCGATAAGCAAGGGGACCACACACAGCCATGTCTGCTGGCGAGGCCATACCGCACAGCGGAGGGGACCCTGATCCGGGGCTTGGCCCTCTACGCGACCCCCTGAAGCCGCCGAACCCTCCGGTTCCTCCAGGATCACCGCCCCGGAAACGGCTGCTCCAGAACACTCGCTCATCCTTCCCTGCCGTGCTTTATGGCTCATTGAGGGTTAACCCTGTGATGAGCGTCGGCAGCACATGGCGAGAAAAAAAAAGGTTCCCAACAATGCCGGACAGCGAGAAGAGACAACGGAGAGAGGAAAAAGGACACAAAAGGACCTAACAAGGAATCGGACACTTATTAACACGTACAAAAAGATGTAATCCGAGGATAAATTGAAGGGGAGGGATGCAGGAGATTCATGCAGACACACACTTTCACAAACACACAAGCACGCACACTCGCACTCGGAGACACCAGTAAGAATTGGGAGAGCTGGCGTCGACTGATAATCGCCGGATTAGTCCGAGTCTAGTCCCGATCAACTCCCGATGTCCAAATGTGAACTTCAAAGATGTTCACAGCAGGATAAGCCAGGGCAGAAGGAGAAGGAGAAGAAGAAGGAGTGATTATTCTAAGAGAAGGGACAGGAGGGGCAGATGGGTGGGAAGGAACAGCCTTACATCCGTGCATGTGAAGAATCCGTGGCATCAAGTGTTCAGATGTCACTGCAGTAAAAACATCCACGGCTATTTTCTACTCGACATGCAGATGCGTCCCCCGCCGCCGCCGCCGCCGCCGAGCACGATCCACGACGGGACGGTATGCTCTAATGAAGGGAGTGAAACTTGCAGGGTGGGTCTTGTCGCCTCACCCACCCCGTGCCGAATTAAGGGGGAAAAAAAAGAAAAGATGCTGTCCAATGCAGCCCGTTCCAACAGCTTCAGCAGAGTCAGCGTCCCCCTCCCCGCAAAACCCCCAAAAATCGCTCTCTTTCGTAACTGAAAGAGAGCGATAGAGCTGTCGTTTATGCGTCTGTGGAACGCTCTCCTTGGATTATTCGCTCTCTCTTCGTCGCCGTTGGTTGGTGGATTTTTTTGGGGGTATTTTCCCCAATCCCACTTTGCTTCCTTTGCTCTAAATTCCTGAAAATAAAGCAGTAAAATCCAATTAATCTTCCTGATCCTTTTAAATGAAGAAGAAAAGAAAAAAAAGCCACACTTTAGATGGGACCAAAGCTGGAGAGTGGAAAGAAGAAGAAGAGGGAAAAAAAAAAAAGAATTAGGGGTGTTGTCGCGCAGTGGTGGTATCACAGGGCGGATAAATCTGCAACGCGTGATCCTGCTCCTTCCCCAGCCGGCTGTGGGTCAGATTTCCCCAAGCTGTCCGCTCAGCGCCCTGCTGTCGCCGTATCCCGTCCGTTAATACTGCGCCAAGCGCTCGGAGAGCCTCTCCTCATCTATTTGCGGAGAACATTCCGCCACAGAGGGATGCATTGACAAGAGGAAGGAGGGAGTGGATGCAAATAATTTAAAAAAAAGAGCGCAGAAAACAGAAAGAGACGAGAGCAAATACACCAACATAAAAATATCCCACTGATTCTCTCTTCTGGCTCTCTGAAGTGGCGTTTTTTCTTCTTCTTCTTCTTCTTCTTCTTCTTCTTCTTCTTCCCTCAGTCCCTGAAAGCCCCGTGCTCTTCGGGAGTCAGCTTGTGATTTGTTGGTCGGGTTGCTGGGATCCTCTGCCCGTCCTTCCCTCCAGGATGCGGTCCTCGGAGATGATTAGAAATGTTCTCCCCAGCGCTCGGATGAGAACTTGCAGCCGCAGCAGCCAAGGCTCCCTCGCCCCCCCCGAGGGGTTGGCAACATCCGATAATGCAGCTGTCGTTTTACCTGTGGCAATTGTTATTCAGACGCACATACAGCTGCCTCCCCGAGCCGCCGCCGCCGCCACCGCCGCCGCTGCTGAGAGACAGGGAACGAATGAGATGGGGGGGTGGGAGGGGGAGAGGAAAAAAAATGCAGGCACAGACGGAGTGGAGTGTGCACACTGGCAGAGCAACGGGAGAGAGAGAGAGAGAGAGAGAGAGAGAGAGAGAGTGAGAGCGAGAGAGACAGAGAGGGAGGGAGGGATGGAGATGGAGTCTGCACCTGCTAGATGCACCAGGACTGGGAAGCATGCCCACCTCCGTTAGCAAGGAAGGGAGTGGGGGTAAAGATGCAGAATGCATACAGAAAACCAGAAAAAGAGGGGGAGTGGAGGTGTGTGTATAGATAAAGATAATGAGAGCGGGAGGGGGGGAGAGAGAGAGAGAGAGAGAGAGAGAGAGAGAGAGCTCTGCAGCGGCAGACGCGGCGGTTAGCAGCGAGCAGCCCGAGTCCCAGAGGGATCAGAGCACGAGGCGTAACGCCGGAGCCGTCACCCCCGCTGGCCCCGCCCACCACGGCGTCAGAGGAGATGGATTATGAAAAGGAAGATACTTCAATGTGTCTAATGCCGTGTTTAGTATGCATGTGGATGCACTGGGGCTCGGACAGAAACGGATAAAAAGTCAACGTGAGAGTGTGAAAGGAAAGAAAAGCGTCTTTTAGTCAAACCCTGTAGTCTTTTAAATGAAAATGTAGTCCTTGACATAGCTCTAAATGTATGGATGCGTGTGGTACGTCAGTGTAATCTTTGGCTTTTGGTTCAGTTTATGACAGCATCCTAATGACAGATACATGTTGGATTATTGCGACGCGTTTTAAGGGAATTCATTTCTATATACATAATGTAATTCTAATCTATGACGCTACGACGTGCGATTTGTTTCCCAAAGTGAGCGAAACCCGTTCAACTTGTACATAAACAATTTAAATAAATAGCAAAGAAGTGTTATCTTGGTCTCGGTGCGCAACACTCCCACTCTTTAATGCGTTCAGTGTGATGTTTATTTTCCTATAATACCCTGAAATTAAATCTGTATATTTTCCATGTACGCCTCGTGTGTTGGTGCAACCGTCCAGGATCTTTCTTCTTCTTTTTTTTTGCAATATCTTTTTAATTTAAGCTCGGCGGTGGATGTTTCAGACGCCTTGACCGCTCTTATCTTCACCGTCATAGTTTGGTCTTATTAAAAATTAAAAATATATTAAAAAAGCAGCGATCGTGGTGAAGTGAGGGTGAAATTAAACACTCTGGGAAAAATAATTAACTATAATAATGATATGAAAACATAGAAGTACCCATAAATCGATAAGAAATCGGAGACTAATAATATCCTTAATTTCACATCCCATGTTTTTTTTTTTACGAGTACGTTAAAGAGCCAGAACGGTTGATTTGAGTCATTTTACAATGTACAGCAGTCTGTTAAGCAACATTAAAAGTCGCCGGTAGTACAACCATGCACTGTTTCCTCTGACTTTATCTTTGTGTGCATGAAAGTGTGTCTCCTGGGATGTGATAGCATCACGAGCCAGACACACACACACACACACACACACACACACACACACACACATAAAGTCATGCAGATAGCCATCTGCCTGTGGGAGAATCCTTCAACTGGTCCCGTGGGGAAACTCACGGCATGTCCTTGTTGGTTTTAACACCTCTTTCTGTCTTCTGGCATTCAATTATCTAGCAGCACCATGTCTGTTAAAGTAGCCATCATGACACTGTGGTGGTTTGAAACACCCGTCAATAATCGCACGGGCAAGCGGCCACGGGGGAAACAGCTCAAATTGCACCACCTCTACAGGAAGAACTCAACTTTTAACAACGGTACATGTGCCACTGTCACAGAACCAGAAGGTCAAAGGCTATTTTACATCCGATAGATCATATCCAAATATGTATGTATTATTATTTTGAGATAAACTTTGGAGTTCAAAATAAACTTATTTACCTCTCAAGTAGAACAGTTTGTAATTGACGACAGGAAAAAATCAGCTGACAGGCCGAACCTTAACCTTTTGGAAAGGAAAAATCCTCCCGCGCCCATTTTAAGTCCCAGCATGCCCCATTCACACAATCTTTTGGCATAAAATACGTAAATCTTTCCATTTTTGAACCAAACGACACCGTTTTTGGACTGAAACTCCTTCGTAACAGGCCAAGACTTTCATGTTTTATTGGGATTTTTCCAATTATTTAGGTCCTAATCTTTCCAAAAAGGTGTCTTATTGACGCTCCAGGAGGCTTTTTTTGGGGAATCTGGCTCATATCATGCTGGACGTTCATAGTCACAATCTAAATATCTTTAAAAAGTGATATTTTTTTGCAGGTATACATTTTTTCCCAAGACTTTGCTGAACAAATTCATACAGTAAACACAAGTATTGGATTTAATTTGAGGTTCCTACAACGACTCAAACAGGGAAAAGGAGGTCTGGTTTTCAACGGGTTGACGACGCTTCATTAGAATATAACATGGCCTGTGCTGGATTATGAAATAATTACTTGTCCTTTCCTGCAGTGAGAGAAGTGTCCGTGCTGTTGAATCCAATGTTGCACCAGATCAGTGTGCGTCGGCACTGCTTTCGGACAATTGAATTTACACATGCATGGGGCAAAATGTTAGAATTGTTGGAATTAGAATGCCATGAATTATTCACACGTCGTGTGTGAACGGAGAAAAAGACGGCAATTTATATATAATTCAGCAAACTTTGTGTAGCAGCGAGGGGGGTGGGTGGAGTTTCAGGGTGTCAGAGGCCTTCACAGGCCAGAGCTCATTGGCTGCCGTATACACAAGATAGTCTTTCTACAATCGAAATAACACAAAAGTAAATCAGATGAAAAGCAGAAAACGTTCAGCAATAAAGCTTTTGGAACATTCTCCACACGTACGATTGTGTTTCTGTGTGATTGATCGTCCTGCTGTCAGCTTGAACTGTCCGATACGATGAAGGGTTCATGTATCTATGCTCTGTTTTGACGCTCTTGCCTGTGACTCATAGCTGTGAATACTTACTTTCACTTCTGCGGATCACTACCTCCCCACGCCATCTGCTGTTTACCATCAAGCAATGTAATCCCATTATATACCATCAAATAGGTCTCATGTTTATACAGCACATGAAGTGATTTGTTGAGCATATTGCTAACCATCACGTTGAAAATCCCACGGATTCCCACCGAGTTTATTCAGCAGAATATCCACATTTGGTCCAGTCGTCCAGATGGAGTAGTCCATTTTTGATGCAATGTGTGTTACCGCGTTCCACTTCTTGTTCCATTAGGTGTCGGGGAGCCCTCATCACCTGCCGGTTGACTAATGTTACTCATTATATATTTTTTCTTGTGCATATTTGTATGACGCTATTCTACTTGGCGGCGATAAATCACTCAAAGAGCTATTAGGAGAAGGATGCAGCTCCATTAACCTGCACATGTGTGCAAAGAGAAAAGCCTGCTGATGCCTGTTGGTGATCTTTGTTGTGATGATCTCGCTTGTCGCCGTCATCAGACCTGCAACCTGCTTTTTTTAATTAAAAAGGGCAAACAAATGTATTTTTCCCCAATCGCAATGGCAAGACGACAACAAACAGCAAATTAGTTCCCAGAAAAAGGTCAACGTTGTACAGTAGTCATTTGTTCTGGAGCAGTAATGTGTCCAACAGAGAGCGGGATCTCCAGTCCCTCCAGGGTTTTCTTTCGATCGGCGAAATACTGATCACAAAGCCAATTGATCCCTGCATTATTTGCAACAGCCTGCTGCCGTTGTTCTGTCAAAATTGATGAAATTGGTGGACTCCTCGGACGCTGTGGCTGTGTTGCAATAAACCAACTCAGACTCAATCTCAAACAAAAATTACATTCGATTTTGCTGCACTTCATATTCCTTATGTTGATTTTTTTTGGTCCAGATGATATTATTTGTGTAACACCAGGCACGTTTTTTGCCCTTTTTTAAACCTAAAATAGGCTTATCCCCAACAACAAAGTTGAGTTTAAACGATAATAATTGAGTTTTAAAACCTGAAATTGGTTAATCCCCAACAACAAAGTTGATTGAACTCATTTAAATTGAGTTTTAAAAACTAAAATTTGGTTATCCTCAACAACAAAGTTGCTTTAAATCATTTAAATTTGAGTTTTAAACTAAAATTCGGTAAATCATTTCAATTGATAAAACACAGTAACCCTATTGAGAGTTTGCCTATAACAAACACTAACATTTAATATTTTCTTACGGGTCATAACTTGCCATCCAGTCCAAAACGCATCCTTGTAACCGTACAGGTTTAGCCATTAAACATGGTACAGAGGTTGTTCCCCTTATAGGTCGGGGCCTTTGGCGACTGGAGGAGTATCTTCTGTTCTCGTGGAGGCCAATGGACTCCGATGAAGAACAACAGTGTGTAGTTCTTCTATGACATCGGCTTGGCTGTGCTTTATCCGATGCCTGAATGTCATCTATCGTACGTTACGATGGCAGTGGTGTATGCTGGGTAAGGCGGGCCCCGAGGCTTCAGACAGGAGACCCATTGGTCACATTCACACACCTGCACATGGACGCACATATTTCACACCGCTGATGTCTTGCATGACATGGATTTACACTCGGATGCTCCCCGAGCGCTGCAGACTGTCTCCGTCCATGATGCAGAAACCCAGGGCCTACAGGTAGTGTGCTCACAAAACCCCACATCGGCTTATTTTTCCCCAAATTAAAGAGTCAGGTTCTTTAATTTCCATTTATAACAATCAGCTATGAGTGACACATTTTTCTTCACCAAACAAATGGCGCATATCTTGAATTTTATGTCCGCAAGCAACTGTAAATATTCACCGGTGGTATGACAGGTTTATAATTACAAAAGGCAATGTTTCTCCTTTTTCAACTTAAATCTACTGGAGACAGCAGTTTTCCTATATTACCACTCTGGCGTTGAATGGGAATTTCTGCTGAATCGATGCGAATGCGAGCCCAGTGGTTTAGTCTAAGCTCACATGCTGGAGACTTAATGATAAGCTCCCGAGGGCTGCTTACGCATATTGATTTCAAGATGGACAAGGGGCGGGTCAGAGGTCAGTACATCTCACTCAACCATTTACCTGCGCGTTTGTGTCTTGTGCTTCATCCAAATCGATGGAAAAAAAAAACGCTTTTTTTAAACTTGCCTGACAGTTTGTGTTACTTGTCACTGAATTAGTTGTCCCTGATATAATTAGCTACCAAACCATTAGCGCCATGGAAGAGTCAGTGTGAAAAGGGGCTGACAAGGGCTTTGACTGACTCACGTGACACGGAATTACACATCGAGTCACGTAACGAAGGTTTTGCCTGGAAGGCAAAACTCTGGGGCAAACAAACAAAGAAGCATCTCTTGCAAGGAGAGCAGTCAGCAGTTACAGATTTGATCACTTTTTATTTAAAAATCCATTCACATGGGTCGTATGTCAAGAGGTGCAGCCCTCAGCCCAATCACAGTATTAGTGAAAGTGTACATTTATTGATTGTGTACAAATAAAAAAAAAAAATCATTGATACACAGGTCAGCGGATCTCCAGCTGACAGATTTGCTGATTTGTTGGACCAAACGGTGGGCTTTCAAGGCCCGGGCATCGAACCCATTCTCATTCCCCGCTAGTCGTCAGCAGTTACAGATGTGATCCCTTTTTTTTAATTTAAAAATCCATTCGCAACATGTGAACATTCTTCCTGCAAAGGTTGACTTTGATAACGTGAAGCAGATCTACATTAGAGAGGGTTTGGTATAAAGACAATTTAGGGCGAGGTCTCCAAAATGTGCGAACATCTGTGACATTTTTCCATGTCGAACCATATATTTCACTTGAATATTACTTACAGTGTTCAATACATCTAAATACATCAGTTTGGGGCTTGTAAATGATCTATGATTTACAGTTTTATACAACAAACGCTCAGTCTTCACCCCCCTAAGGGCGATGGTTTCTTCAAACCGCCTGAGTACCCGTGCGCTGGGCGACCCGGTGCATTATAAAGTGAGCCATGGACTCTGACGAAGCGTCAGCGTGTGACAAATTGGAAGCAGCCGGCTTTGAGACATCAGCAGGGGTCGTGATCGTCTCCACTCCCCTGTGTTGTTGTAAAGTCGGCACACCCCGGTTTAATTGCCATCCAGTGATCTCAGCCTTGTCTGTGAGGTCTTGATCACTATCAAACATGTTCAATCGTTTTCCCGGGCAGTCTTGTTGTGCGGGGCGATCGAAGGAGCAAACTGTCACTCCGGCCGTCCCAGAAGGACAAATGCCTCAAGACGTCTCACTTAACCGGCAACACAATGTCCTCGGATTAAACAAAAAAAATGTGGGGTGAGTTTAAATGAATCTCTGCACTGTACGTTGTGTAGAGCGTGTCAGTCTCTCAGATGTGATGATCACACCGCGAGGATATATCCCAAAAAGACAAAGTGTTTAATTCTGAGCTCAGTCGCTGGTTCCACCGAACAAACACAATAACAAATGTGTAATCCTCTTCTTCACTCGGCTTCTTTGCCAATTTGCAACAACTTCCTGTCAGGGCAGTCTGACTCTGTGAGGGTAGTAAATTGAGAGGGGGGAAACACAGCCACAACTTCTCTAAAAACATCCCCAAAATGCTTACTCCCAATTGGAGAAAGCTGCTTGTTCAATAACTAAAAAAGCATCGATACTAAAATTGAATTTATTCATGTTTTAAAATTTCACCAGAGCCTTCTTAACACTTCATTAGCAGACATCAATGAGGATTCAGGGAGAAAATGCAGGAAAAAAATGTAATAAAATAAAAGAATTATGTTTTTCAAAGGAAATAAAGCTGCATATAATTCATTTTTTTGACTACTTTGGGTATAGGATAACAAGGTGTAGAGACAGCTTTCGCTTATTTACACACTAGAAGACACACAAAAGAGTTTGTCGCCATTTTATTAATCTAAGTCCAACATTCCCTCTGTGCTTCATTTTTTTTGGGGCTCCAGAGAAAACAATATCTCTCACTTTAGTACAACTGTTAATCACTTTGCTGGCGTTGGCTTGCCAAGTGACGGCGGACGAGTATTGTAAAGTCAGTTTATCAGAGCTTTATCGCTGAAAACATGCCACTCGATGGCAGCCGACAGACTTTAAACATACAGCCAACGAATGAGCCGAAAGACCGAATAACAGGAGGAAGTCGTAGCTGCTTGATAACGTGTCGGTCGGACACGATGAACAAGTGAATGTCTTTCAAGAGGACACGCGCAATATTAGAAACATAAACAGCTATTGCTGGTTATGATGAGAATTAAGAAGCAGAATTAAGAAGAGTGTTTAAGGTCCAGAAAGAAAGTTAGGGCATTTTATCTCTCAGCGGATCTAAAACTACGAAATGTGCATTAAAGGAATTACTGAAAATATTGAACTTCACTTAATCAAAGTCAAACTTCGCAGAGATACTGTTAACATATTTTGCTATTTTATGCTAGAAAATAAGTGATGAAATGTGGAACCAAGTGTTTTCTGTATACCTTTGAAATTATTCAAATGGCCCTTGATTTTGATGAGATATTCTGTATTTAGGATGCAAACCATTTGGAATATTTGAGAAAATTGTCTGGGGCTCAACTGTGGTCAAAGAGATTATTAAGAAACCCAAAACTTTATTAAAACATCATTTTAAAAGCTTGTGCAGTTTAACCCTCGTCTCATTTTTCCAGTTGTATGCTCGCAACTTCTTCTTCAATTTTTGCCAAAGCTTGCTCTAAAATAATCACCGTTAACGCCCGCAAAGACATTTTGGTTTTTTTCGAGAACTCAATGGACGAGTTACTGAAATACAAATGCAATGTTTTTTTCTCAACTCAAAGAATGTCTGTTCCAGTAAAAGGGTTTAGACGAGTCTGCGTGTAAAATATATCGTAAAATATTTCTGAATTCAAAACCTGTCCGGAACAACATCCTGAAACCTGGCTTATTGTTGATTATGCAAACAAATCAACCTCCCAATGAATTTCCCTTGCCCTCATTTTATTTGTTTGTTTTTGCCCTCCATCTCAGTCGCTTCCTCTCCTCTGAAAATTGCTGTTGTTTGTGCATAGATCCTCTGTTATCTCATTAAGCCCTCCAAACACTCAAGCTGCCTGAAGCCTCCATTATTCTTTTTATCTCTGATTAGGGATTCTATTAAAAAAGTAAATGAGGTCTTGGGGGGGGTCCTCGTTTTCCCCGGCTTTTTTTCCCCGATCAAATTTTGTCTTAAGCACATGTTCAGGCTTTTGTAAATATAGAGATGTTTTCTTAACTGAACGACAGCATTGGCAACTAAAGGCTATTCATATCAGTATTCATCTGTGGGTTGGGGCTGGTGAGTCATCACAAAAGCCGATGGCGTCAAACAATTTTGAATTGACTTTCGTAACCCTTTAACACGCAGTGGGAAGCTGCATCCGCAACTACAATACAAAAACTGGAAGATGAACTCAAGTCAATCGTAACTACGTCACTCACCGACGTCAAACGCGAACAACGTAGGATTGAAATTATACGGTTGCGAACAAGAGGCGAAGACAAAAAGCTGCAGGGATTGGCTGTGCAGACTCTGCAACAGATGTAGAGAAATGACAGGCATTTAACCCGACATTCAGCGAGAGTGCAGCTGATTAAATCCATAAGTGAGTGTGGAAGTAGCCCATATTGTGTGTTAGCACAATGCGGCCCACTGTGGGCTTTGACTAAAGGCTGCAGGGGACTGAAACATTATTGTTCTTTAATGCCGTAGTTTTTAAAGTAAAAACAAAGCCGTTAACAAGAATAACAGCGCTTGGAACAATGGAGGAGGTTTACAAGTTCAATGCATTAGAGTGCTGCAGGGACAAGTCCTAAAACCATAAAGGACCATGATGTAGTTCACCGCCCAAGAAAACACAAGTATCATACATGTTTTCCAAAGAGCTTATTTTCTGTAATAATAATCCAAAATCCATTGGGGAAAAAAACACCCCAGTGGCTTTTTGTAGACATCCCTGCAGCACAAAAAGAGACGACATAAACATTGCAGCTCTGGAGCAACAGGGTGATAATCTGGCACAATATTCACACATGAATATTGACAAACCTCCACCGGGGTTTATGGCCTCGTCCGGAAGATGGATAAGGGTCCTTTAAGGGAGTGTTTTTTAAAGTGTGCTGGAAAGTTAGAAGGTCTGCAACGAACCCCCAAAAAGCATCATCGATGTTCAAGTTTTCAAGTTATCTGAAATCCAAGTCTTCCACTATTTCGCCTCTTATTAAATGCATGATTTTACACAACTTTTCAACTCAAACACGAGCTTTCGTGATTCGTAAAGGACACACACCATGATGGTCCAGGACCCGGTCACAGTTTTTCAGGCGGCGGTCTCTGAAAACGAGCTGCACGCTGCAGTTCGTTACGCTTCAACGAGCTACAATATCTACAGTAAAGCAATTGGTCCTCTTCTTTTCCTCCGTGAACTCAAAATAAAACACTCCTGACTCCCTATTAACAGCCATCAAAGCTTGTGATCAATACCACAGGAATGAGACGTGTGGGCTGATTAACAGGAGATAACCGCCCTCACACTCGCTCACACACACACACACACACACACACTCACAGATGTATACACACTAGCAGACGTCTCACACCGGGGATCCTTCTCTCCTCTCGCTCGTTGTCGCACAGCCGCCGCGGCTGTTCTGCGGTGGTTTCCATGGTTTCGTCTCATGTCACGGTTTTACTAATGAAGGGAAGGAACAGTCGGGGTTTGTTCATCGGCGCGGGGAGCCCGCCTACTTAATTACCCTCAGGGATGACCAAACGGGGCTTTCTTTTTTCTTGAAAAAAGGTTGCACAAGGAGACGGCGGTTAGCCGAGAAACGGAGGAGGAGGAGGAGGCGGGGTTGTGTTTTCGAGGCGTGAAGGAGGAGAAAGAAGACGAAGAAGGAGGAGAAAAAAAAGGGAGGGAAGAGGATGGGATGATATAGGAGAGGTGGGGAAGAGGAACGTGGCTACGTACGAGGACGGCGACACGTTGATTGTGATCCTGAGCGTTGCCTCTTCGTTTTCCGGTAGAGTCCAGGTTTTTCTTAACAATGAAAAGCTTAAATATACCTTTCAACTTCGTAGCCGGGGCCCGGCTTTCTACCGACGCCTTCGTTGCATTCGATTTACAACAGAAGGATGCGACGAGGGAGCGCACCAGCTCAGCTATCTGCCGTCTTTCTTTCCGCCGACGATACCCCCTCCCCCGCCCGCCCGCCCGCCCGCCCTGTGTGTTTCTGAGACGCACTCCAGAATCAAGTTCATCTCAATGAAAACTCTTTCAAGTCAAAGCCAGTCAGTGTGGTAAGTGAAGAAAGTGGAGTATTCCATCAAACACAGTTACCCACTTTGATCTTCCTGACAGCTTTTGGCAGCAGAGTAATAGATAGCGGGGTTGTGTCTGGAGTGTGTGTGAGTACATGTGTGTGAAAAACCAAGATGGCGGGATGCGTTCGGAGCAGATCAACAGCAGGAGCTCCCTGCGCAACATGGAACAACTGTGGACACTACTTTTAAAAACGGATAAAAGGTGTTTTATCTCTCTTTTTGTGTGTGTTGTTGTTGCAGCGACTGCCGTTTTACTCACCGCGGCTCAAACCCCGGACACTTCGTCCACACCTCCGTCGCTCCGTCGTCTCCCCTCCCGCTGGCCTTTCCTTCATCCTCTGCTTTCATGCGCCTCCGTCCCTCCTTCATCTGCTCTCCCCGCTGTCTCCCTCTGGTTCATTAAGCGGTGAGCAGTGTAAATCTTTAATGAGCTGCCCTCTGTAGAAAGTGTTGGCAGTAACATGAAGGGACAGTCGAGATGGGCCAAAATGTGAGGGGTACACGGAGAATGAAACCTGCCACCTGTCCAGGTGTTTGCTTATGTATGAACGCTCTGCATTAACCCAACCGCGCATGGGAACATACATTAATTAATGACTTAATAATGCACTTGGTGAAACAAATGAGTATGATTTTTTTTTTCATTGTGGCCAGGTCAAGGTTGGTAAGAGACACTTTAGATTATATTCCAGTGGGAATATGACAAAGAGTTTAAAGCATCACGATCACAGATGGCAGGGGAAGAAAAGAGAGCTTTGCTGCCCCCTCAGGTTGAAAGCTGCATGACCGTTTTACAATGTGCACCTAAGGCAAATATTCCATAAAATCAGTGTCAAGATAAATTACATTTCCTAAATTGTTTTCTGCGATGCCGTTGGATTATTTTATCAATTGTGATCGTTCCATAATGTTGTCAGACAGAAACCAGAACCAGCAGGAATCCGTTGGTGGAAAAAAAAAAGAGAACTTTTAGTGGACATTAGAGACAAAATACTACTAAATACTGAAGTTATTGAAGACTTTTTGGTTTGTAGAAAATACACTTCACTGCCCAAAATGTGGACTTTTCTTTTTTTTTAATACTTGATATTTTATGTAGTTATGTTTTTACAGTTTTACAAAAAATATAGCCTTCCAAAGTAAGAAAGAATATAAGAAATGAACCATGCGTCTGGCCAAGAAGAGCCGTGAGGAAAGAAAACACAAAAAAGTTTAAGCAGGTAAATAAGTAAAAAATAATAATATGGATTTTTCATGTCATGTTCCTGCTGTTTTCGTTAGCCGATAACTTTCGGGCTCAGTTCAGATTCGGCAGATTTACGCTGTTTGAAATGAAGAAATAATCTGCACATTTGATCTTATCCTTATTTGACTGAGACAAGTCATTTCATCCATTGTCTTTACACATTTATTAAAGTATGACCTCACTGCTGATGTAAGGACTTTTTAAAGTGTCGAACTAGTCATGCGGAAGGAATTCAACACAATTTGTCTCCATTACAATACACTATCAGACCAGTCATCTTGGGATGTACAATAACAAAACAAGGAATACTCTGTCTTTTTGTGTTTTTATGAATTTGTCCTTGTGATCGTCACATCCGAATCAGAACCATTTGATGCCATGTAAGCTTCCACATACAAGGAAGTTGTCTTAGCGGGAAAAAAAAATCAACCTTTGAGGAAAATGTCCAACTGAAGGTAACAAAAAAATGTGGAAATAAGTCCGCTGGAGTTCCCGTAATGTCCATGAGCTCACCGCTGGTGAAAGAGCTGCGGAGATCACAGCAGAAAACCGAGTTTTACGACAAAAAACGAGACAAAACATTGAGCACCAACGCGCCGAGGCGGCCATCTTGGATGTAAACGCACTGCAGCAGCTATGCAGCGTCACAGAAAGAGTTTCTGTGTTGAAAAGACAGTTTGAAGACAAAGGTTCGAAGAGTCTGAGAAAGTAGTAAAAAAAAAAAGTTAGACAAAAGGCACTATGAAGTTTTAATTAAGAAAGCTTAAGTTAAGAAATGTTTAATAACGTGAGGAAATTGGTTCCATCTGTGCAGCGGCGCAGCGTCTAAATGCAGCACCACCGTGTTTGTTTTTCCGGTAGCGGCGAGCTGCCTGCTCTCGAAGATCTAAGAGGCCTTCTGGTTTTGTATTCATTAAGCATATCATAAACACACTCTGGCCCTCTGCCACTGTGTGTTTTACGAAGCAGACAGCGACAGCGTGCTTTTATTTTGCCTGAAAAAAACGTAATAATTAATTTGGAAAAATAATGAGATAAAAAATCATTATTATTATTATTATTAATTATAAAGCCAGCACAACTAAAACTTTCAATCTCATAGTTATAACTTTCTATCTCATAATTATGACTTTCTATCTCATAATTATGACTTTCTATCTCATAATTATGACTTTCTATCTTATAGTTATGACTTTCTAACTCATAATTATGACTTTCTAACTCATAATTATGACTTTCTATCTTATAGTTATGACTTTCTATCTCATAATTATAACTTTCTATCTCATAATTATAACTTTCTATCTCATAATTATAACTTTCTATCTCATAATTATAACTTTCTATCTCATAATTATAACTTTCTATCTCATAATTATGACTTTCTATCTTATAGTTATGACTTTCTATCTCACAATTTCGATTTTCTTATCTCATAATTTCTACCTTGTATCTCATAATCTTGACTTTCTATCTCAATTATGACTTTCTATCTTATAATTTAGATTTACTTATTTTATAATTTTGACTGTCTATCTCATAATTATGACATTTCTTTTATTTGACTGGCAGAAATGGACTTCCATAGATATATATAGAAAGATAGGGAGGCTGTATATTTCAGATCTCTGTGAGTCTGTACATGTTCTAGTGTCTTTAATCGTCTGTGCACCGAGACGGAGAACGTCTTTGAGAAAGTGTCATCAAATAAAGAGGCTTCAAGCTGTGTCTGCAGAAGCAGCAACAGACACACACAGGGACAACAAGACACCGGATTAGCCAACAAAAGCAACCATTAGCATTAGCATGGTCGCGTACCTGCTCTTGCCTCTTGGCTAGCTAGCGAGCAAGAACCCACCTGGGGGGGAAACAGCCAACTCGCTGACACACTTCTGCAGTAGTTTAGCTTGTAAGCTGAGAACTTTTTCTTCAATATCACTGCCAACAAATATATTTCTTGCCAACCGAAGTGACCAACCAGCTGAAGCCTGACGGCTCGGCTGTCATTAGAAAGCAGTCCAGCCACCAAACCCCTCGCTATTTCGTCATCTCCAAAAGGCCTTTTTTTTTTTCTTCGTCTCCACGAGAAGAACGCTCAACGGTAGCTTTTGTTTTCACGAGCGTCTCTCTTCGTGACAGTTGAAGTGGACTAATTGACTCCAGCAGCGTCTGAATATGCTGCAGCTTTCTTCCCCAACTGGCAATAGTTGACACTAAGGCATACATTTTTTTATTTCTAAATCCCGCGTAGAACAATAAGCGGCTTCTTATCGGTGCTTCTAGAGTCGAAGCGTTCAATTGTTATGAGCAGATCTGTCAGAATACATAATGCATCAGGGCTTAATTGATGAGTGTAATCCCTAATTGTAAACATCATTACCTCATAACGTGACGTTATTGAAGCTGCATTTGCATCCAAAGTAGTTTCAGTTCAACCTGAACTGGATGTGAAGAGTCAGTCAATTTATCCAATGAGTCAAATTAATTAAAATTAGAAAAAAAAAAGACGCTTAATCAACCGTGGTAATTACTTCCATGATAACAAAAAATACAGCAATACATGTTATGTTTAAAAGATGCATTATGATGTGTAATTATTGGTCAAAGGAGCATTTAATTCATTTAGTCCTGCGCTGTGCTGGTGACTGGTCACTTGTGCGATCCATTAAGGCAATAAAAACACGGTTTCACATCACATGCTTCAAGTCTTTTTAGAGGTCCTGTTATTCTTCTGCAAAGGAGCTCATGAACTCCCACGCCATATAATCCTACAGAATAACTCGGCACACTCTGTTAAATATATTCACAGAACGTCTTTATTCCCAAATAACATCCTGGATTTGGTTTGAGATATTTGTTTTTGGAGAGAATATTGGAACAGTGTCCGTAAGCTTTGGGTGCACGTCAATGAATCATCCCTCACGTCGCAACGAAATCACTTCTGTCAACTCGAGAGATCCGTAATATAGACACAGAGATCAGCGCTATCCTTCTCAGAGAGCATGCATTAATGTGCCGACTTGCATTGGGAACACAATTTCCAGTGTATACTTTTTATTTCAAAAGTCTGGAGGTTTCAAATGAAACTGATTCAGTGCAAAACAACAAGTTCAAAATTGTTTTGCAACAGCAGATTTTTTTCTTCTTCTCGTCTATAGATTGTTTGCTGGAATAAAAACGTTCCAGAGGACTGAAACAACAAAGCTAATATGCTTTTACTAAAGACTTAAAGTCCAGTCTGGTGACAGAGACCAGTAGAATGTTCAAAACAATTCATACCAATGGGGACAACTAGTGTTTGCAATTATGACATTTACATTTTATTGCCATACTTAATGCCCTGTGACCATTACGCTGTGAAAGAGGTGTCGAGCATTCTTCTGTAGATGCGCACTTCATGAAAATTAAATGGGGACCGAATGTGTCGGGTCCTTCGAGGGGAAATAAAGGGAAACAACGACGACGCCTGGGGAATATATAAGCTTTACGAGCTTAAGATATGGTGCAGAATGGCTGAGGAACGCAGAGTCAATAGCGATATTTGCACATCGCGGGAAAAAAAAAGAAGTACCGATCAAATTAAAAACAGCCAAAACATACAACATGGAGGCAGGTTTGTATACCTATGTATATGCAATTATGGTGAATTATTATAAAATGTAAAATAAATGTATGTATTCAATCTTTTTGTATAACCTATTGTTGGAGCTGGAGTGGCAGAAAAAAAACATGCAACGAGATTAAACAAAATTAAAATCCAATGACCTTTTTTTAATAATAGGTGGACAGAAGGGAAAACATATAATTAGGAGATATCATGAATTAAATACTTGGTGTGTTTGAAATGTATTAAAATGTTGAAAACCAGCAACATATTTCCGGGGGGAAGTCTGTGGGTTGCATTCACAGAAAAGCTAAAACAGTCATCACACTGCAAAAGGGTGCCAGCTGGTGTTTTCTCCGTGTACAGTACATGGCTGTTCAGCACAAGTAACAGATTGAAACTCTGTTCGGCTGTGATAGACCATTAAATCAGTCAGCCGAGGGAAAAAAAAAAGAAAAAAGTTACCGGTTCAGTAAGTTAGATGCCGAAGGGGGAAAAATAGCACGACACAATACACCACGGAGAATATCACAAGTCAGAGAAAATATTACTCAAGATCAACTTCATCCAGACAAACCACAAGTCAAAAAGGCTGCAAATTACTGTTTGAAAAGTTTGCACTGAGAAGGCTTCAAACGTCCCTAAAATAATGTAAGTCAACGGTAAAGGCTGCAAACACTCCCTACACCTATGTAATATAATATCATTTAACATTCAATACATATTTTATTGTCATATGCACAGATAACACTTACTCCATGCAATGAAAAGCTTATTTTGCTAAGTCCTCCAGACGCACAGAATTACAATAAACTTACGGTAAAACATAAAATTAGAATTAAGTAAGATTAGAGCCTTTAAACCTTCTGAAGATTATACAATTGTATGTTTATAGTGACCTCAATATCCTCCAAAACCAATCTGTGTAAAATGTTGATATTTCTTATGTGTTTCTACACAGTGTGATAAAGCATGGTGGTCAAATTGAAGATGTGTCCAGGACATTGAAAACATATCGTCATGTTAATTTTATGTAAACGCAAAAAAGCAAAAAAATGACGTCAATCATTTATTTAAAGACGTTAAACACTGAATGTAGTCAAATTGACCCCAAAGGAAATATATATATATATTTTTTTAATGCTATAAATGCTAAAAGCAAAGGAAAATATATACAATATATTGCATATATATTAGTATCACGGAGTATAATATAATGGTTTGATAACAACCAACCAAAAGAAATATCGCAATTATGCTTCTTCCCAAACCGTCTCTGCAAAGCAAATTCGCATCACATGAACATATTTTGTCGGTAGACGCCTGATTTTATCACGCTGGGTTGGACAAAGCGAGAGGCAACGCAACGCGGACAAGCAACCGTCGTCTGAACTTCACCACCCGCGACAATCGTGTCACATAGCAGATGCAGGCCTCACAAGTCACAAACACACACACACACACACACGCATACGCTCACACAATGCTTAACAACAGCAGTCGGTCCAGTTGTGATTGGCAGATCCTCCAGAGGCGACGCAAAGCCTTTCCAAACCTCCCTCCTCAAACTGAGCCGTCAGTCAAACGGGAGCAGGGCAGCGCTGCAGTACGGGGGGCGCTGGAAATAGCCTGTCCTCACCTTCGGGCCCTTCAGGGGACACAGTGGGAACATTATGTTTAAGGCAGCCGCGGAAACTGAAAGGGCCACGTCCACCTGCGCAGTCTGCGGTAATGTGGGATAAAGCCATCGGGCTCGTCGCTCCTGGAGGGGTGCAAACGCTTGAAAGAGGCAAAGTGGGTTCGCCTGGCTGAAGACGTAATCGTGAAAAGGTTTCAACTCCATATTCCAGCCCTGTTGTTATTCTCCGGGCATGAAATAGCAAACCCCTTAGTCACGCCTCTGACGCTGCTTGAGACGCAGCGGGCTTTCATGTAACGATGTTGTCCCCTCCCGTCATTACGAGACGCTCAGAGAAAACGCTCCAGTTGTGTATCGACGTGGTATAACGACCGAAAAAGGGCGGGAAAAAGGGTGCAAAGATCGGTGTTGGTTTTCCATGTTACGTCGTTTACATTGGACGTAGCATGCTAATAATAATCCATCCATTATCTGTACACCCTTTGACACCCTTTCACAGGCCAACATTCACACTCATACACACCTTTCGGGTCGCATCTTAAACTGCATGTGTTTGGTCTGCGGGAGGAATCCGGAAAACCGAGAGAAACCCCCAGGGAGCACATGGAAAAGCCTCCGCGCTGACGACACCGCGGTGTTGTTTCCAAGCCTAGCCCCGAAGAAGCTAACTGTTAGCGCCGTGTATCGCCATCGTTAGATGCGCTGGGTTCCTTCCTTCATTGGGAAGTCACAGCCAAGAGTCCTGACCGAGCTTCAGTCGGTGACGAGAGCGGGGTGAGACTGTGAAGTTTATTCCTGTCATAACTTTCATACAGCAGGAATTCAAAGGTGATATCATCTCTCTTCCGAAAGAAGACAATTTTTTATTTATTTATTTATTTAGCGTGCTATCTGTTCAGGTGATAGCTGTGAAATCAATACCCTTCCATTGGGGTTTAAGTGTGTTTATATCTTTACTCTCCTGCCACACGTGTCCTTTACAGGCGCATGCAAAGGACCATTTCAAACCCCCTTTAAAGGCTGAAATCAACTTGTTGCTGCGTTCCTCCCTCGTGCTTTGAGCTGTGAATCCTCAGCCAACCTGTTCAATGTTTTAACATGTGAGCACATTTCATCACATGCTCATTAAAAACCCCTTCCATTTGAAATATGCTAACGATGTATTGATCTTTAAAAAAAAAAAGAAAAAAAAGCTCTGCACATTGCATAATTAAACCAGGCAGAGATTAAACAACACAAAGACAAAGGGGAGCATTAATAAGAGCAAGTTGGCACACAAACAAGGTAACTCTCGCACGGGGGGACAAAAGCCTCTTTGTTTTATTGACCAGTTACCTTACCAGTAATCCCTGTGAACACTTAAAAAAAAGGCTGTTTCGGTGCTGACAATCATTGCCCGCCATCAGAAATGTATTTAGCCTTGAGAAAAATTGGCCATTCAGGCCGGTTAAGTGGATGTTTCAGAAACCAGGCGATCTATGGCCAAAAGAGAGGTTGAGAAAATCACAGTTGAATCCAAGCGTTTAGAAAATAAGATCAATCTAAAACACATTCAGACGGGTATAACATAGGAGAATAAAAGGTAGTTTAAAATGTGTTTTTTAATACAAGGCAGACAGACAAGTCGTTAGTCGTTGCCGGCGGTTTTCTGTGATTTATACGGGGCATAAAATAAAATGACGAAAAAACAAAATGGTGCTTCTCCATGTTGAGTTTTGACTGTTTACCGGACCACACAGGCAAGTCTTCATGGTTCACCCTGGAGCAGAAGATCAGACGCGTCTTCTGGCCCTAAACCACTCACAGCTTTACAAAGCAGCGGTCGTATTGTCAAATCGATACTTTGACAGACAGGAAGTCGACGTAAAGACCTCCCGAACGGAGGAGATGGGATCCACGGTCGAGCGGCAGCGTTCTGAATCAGCTGCAGCTGTCTCGTCCATTTCTTCTTCTTCTTTTTGTTTAAGGGAGACCTGTGTTGACACAGTTGCAGTCCAGTCCAGGCTGCTGAAGATAAATGCATGTTTTTCCAAATCCTGCTGAGACATAGATCCTTTAACGCTTGATATATTCTTAGTAGGGCGACTTTGGAGGCGTCTTGATGTGACTGTTCAAGGTCTGAGTCCATGACTACAACAATGTCTGCGTTATTTCTTTTTTCACATTGCTGACTGCCTCCTGTCCCGCAGTCACATTTACCTCAATGCTTTGCGTTTCTGAACGTATGCTTTATTTCTGTCTCGTTTTTTCTTTCCTTCTCTTTCATTTCTGTTGCTCCGTTCCGTCGTTTCTTTTCAATCCCTTCTCCTGCTCGCTCTCCCGCTTGTACCTGCACGGATCTTGCATTTCGTTTGTTAACTTCCCCGCTCAGGTAACGCTCAGTCTGAGTGCTGTTCAGGGCGTAAAATCTTTTCTTTTTTTTTTTAAAAGCACAACAAAAACGAGAATTCGCCGCGCTTTACTGCTTCGTAAAGAGATAGTTCCAAGTCAAACATGCAGCGCATTACAGGTCTGTGTTATTCGAGCCTGACGCTGCAGTCATGTCCGCCTTCTCTTTCTGTTTGTTTGCTGGAAGATGCAGAGATTCTTTCATATATTAATGCATGGCTAAGTGCCCCCACCTTCAGCCCATTCATCTCCAGTGTTTGAAAAGCTCAGCTGCTTTTCACATCCTGTTTGCCAATCCCTGCTTTCAGAACGGGGAAAAAGAAAAACATGAAACACACACTCTGCAAGGGATCGTGCACACGCAAGTCCAGACATGCAGGTCCCCGAACGCATCATAAAAGTGATGCATGTTGTTTTTATTTTATTTTATTGCCAACTAGTTCTCCATATGGAGACACGTCTCGCCATGATTCGTCCTTTCTATCAGCAATATGACATTAAACTGGTGGGAACCGCGCTTGCTCAAGGGCGTTTCAGTGTTCAGCGGTGGTGATGGAGGAGGGCCGGGCTTTGATCTTTCCCCATGCATCCCGCTTTCTCACTCCCAGGCCGTCAAATACCGGCACTTTGTCACGCCCTTCGGCGCCTCGTACCGCGGCATAAAGCACCTTTAGCGTCCATATGAAACGTAATGGGCTTTCAAAGCAAAGCCAACCCATCCCCGTCATTATTAGGCAGCTCAGTGGAAACGCTGCAGGGGTGTGTTGACGTAGACGTTACCGGTGGATATATAACTCTCCGAAGTAATTGGCAATATTACGGCAGCTGACGATTTTTGTAGCCACGGTAAGTAATGAACAAAAAAAAAACCCAACACAGGGCGATGGGGGTCAAACAAACACGGGACATTGGACCAGAAGAGTGGCGTCCAAGGCTTGTGTTTGTTCCAGAAAGTGTTGTTGAGTTACCAAAAAAAAAGTGGTCACCTGGATTTAACTCCTACTGCCTACTGTACCAGCCTGTGGGGGCATTGCTAAGATCTGCGGTTGCTGCGGTTGCTCAGGTCTAGGTTCAGCAACGGCCAGGTTCAGCAACGACCAGGTTATTCCATCAATGGATTTTTTTCATCCAAGAAATGCCAGGATTCATCGGGCTCAAATTGTGAAAGAGTGGTTCAGGGAGCGTGAGGCATCATGTTCACACTTGGAGTCCAGACCTGAACCCCATTGAGGATCTTTGGGATGTGCTGGAGAAGCTTTGAGCAGCATTCAGACTCTACCGTCATCAACACAAGATCTTGCTGAGAAACTAATGCAACACTGGATGGAAACAAATCCTGTGACATTGCAGAAGCTTATGGAAACAATGCCACAGCGAATGCGAATCAAAGCTGAAGGCGGTCCAACGAAATATTAGTATGTGACCTTTTTTTTGGCCAGACAGTGTAGTTTGAGGGCGCCAAAAGGTACCAAATAAGCGGTTGAATGACAATGTGTTGGGCCCGTCTGTAACCTGTAGACTCCCAAAAAACAAAGTTAATAAGTTGAACCGCTTTATGGCTTTTATACGTTCACGGTTTTTCGTGTAACTTGATAAATTACCTCGATAGTACACCACCAGGAGCAAAGAGACTTCAAAGAAGAAGGAACGCATACCGTATCTCGATCCGTTGCTCGTGATTATGACTTAACATCTCGTAATTACGAGATGTTTATCTGATAACTCCGTTTATGGATTCTTAATAACAAGCTCTGTCTTCCTAAAGTAGCCGCAGAGGAACTGATGTTGGAGGTTTCTTTGCTCGGCAGAAGAAGAAGAAGAAGAAGAGCTTCAGTGTTATAATTATTATAAGAGTCATTTTTCGCCCTCTTTGAGTGCAATGCACTCGCACATTAAACAGGCAATCTGTAATTTGGGCGTAGTTTATCATTTTCAGAGGGCGAGTTTAAACTGTTGGATATCTCACTTCCTAAACGAAAGAGAATACAAGCAAATTCAAGTCATTTTTTCTTCTATCCTTAATCCGCCATAAATAATACTCAAAATGTGCTTTTTTTTGGCAAATGAACTGTTGGTGTATAATGTTCCAGAGCGCCATGATGAATGACTTTTTCCCTCTTTCGCATTCTTGTAAATTGCAGTTTAGCAGTGTTTTGTGATACCCATCAGATGTTCACAGGAAGCTCATAAAGGCGTTGCAAAGCTGAATTGGTTATGATAATGGCCATATAAATTCTCCCCAGATTTTCTCTTGATTTGCAATGTCGAGCGCCGCTACAGCAGCGCTGCAACAGTCACTCGGATGATGCATGGCAAGAGGAAGACAACACAGACAATAGTTTATCACGGGAAGGGAAATAAATTAACGGGCCGACAAACCGCCACGATCTGGATTGGAAACGGCACTTTTCATACTTTTCACATTTGGCTTATGATGGAGGTCTGTGAAAGACACAATCACAATGGGAAATAGCTTCGAACTAATTCACTCTTATTGAAGAGGGGGGAGGGGTCGATTTGGATGGGAGTGTAATGTGTTTGCAGTGTGATGTCCAATGAATATCACTCCCTACGTGGGTTGTTTGTGGATCACCTCCAGCCCTCAACGCCGCTGCTGTTTGGTAAGAAAGGCTCTCCGAAGGGCCGAAACAATCACGTCCTATATGCAGTTAAGCTCTCTCGTAACAGCCATTCGGATTTCGCACATCTGTGTAAATTTGAGTGCCAAGTCTTACGAGTAGTGTTGTTATTTTCTGCTGTGCTGCTTTTCGCATAAGTGGATCCCCGATGATTTTTTTTTCGAAATCACCGTCATCACAACATCCTTTAAACCAGCTGCAAAAATGCCCCCATCAGTGCTCCGTCCAGTTTACAGTCTGTGTGTTCTCCTTCCACGGCGGTACAGTGGCTTTCCATCCGGCTCCTCTCGAATGTGCGTTTGTGTTGAGAGGTGATTGTTGCGTGACGGCGTCAGAACATTAACACATTCGTACGTTTTGATTCATTTTTTAATGAAAGAGGAGTGCAGCCTGTCAAACGCGTGGCATCGTCACAGCACGTTGCCAACTGTATCGTATGAGCCCCGTCGGTGTTAATCCAATGCAAATCATCCCAATTTTGGAGCAATTTGTGCATCGTTGACTCAAAAGTTGAAGAGTTCAAAAGTGCAAGGTAATCCTGCAACGACCTCCACGTTAAGAAGTAGCGTCTCTGATTAGGTCTGAGTGGGCACAAAGCATTGCTCCACAGCATCATCTTCACTATGAAGTGAAACAGGAAGAGAGAAAAAAAAGGTTTGCTGTTTTCAAGCGCAGGTGCAGGTGAGCGTGATGATTCAACTGGATTTCAAAAGGTTTATCGCAAGGTTGAACGAGAGGATTAGATCTCGAAAGCGGAAAGGGGTTGAGGGAGCAAGGGATGAGGGTCGAGGGATGAAGGGATGCAGGGATGCGGGTCGAGGGATGTGAGGATGGGGGGGTCGAGGGATGAAGGGTAAGGGAAGGAAGGGTGTCGGGAGAAGGAATGAGGAGGGTTGAGGGGGTCGTTGAAAGAAAATTGGAGGGCGGCAATGAGCGAGAGAGAGAGGGAGGGATGTGGAAACTGAGTCAAAGAGGAGGGTTGTGTGTTCATACTTAGTGCACAGGAAATGAGTTGTGTTGGGGGCGTGGTCCAACTGATGAAACACCATCTATTTTCTGCGTCAATTGTACAAACCTTGAAAAAAAAACTTCTTTTCACTAAGCATATTGTCAGCCTGCAAGTATTAGAGACACTTTCACTCTCCGGCTACAGATCACGCATCCGTATCCAACAATCACTGTATTACATGCTTTGAAGGCATTATTTGACGTTATTTTTCCACCGCGGCACATTGTATATTAGTGCCACCAGCCAGCGTGAGTGGACAAATTACCTGATCAGCGGCAGATGGCAGACAGATGGATCCATTCCCCAGGAATTGGTTTGGCGTGTCACAGCTTCATGGAGGTTGTATACGTACTTTGGGATAACAAGAAAATGACTGTTGTGTTTGGCACCTTCGTTGAAGTGATCTAATCTTCAGCCTATTTAATGGAAGCGATGACAGGAAATGGTTTCCCCGGGGCAATTATGATTGAATGTCATGTTTAATATATGAACATGCATGTACACGCTCTTATTCGGTGTCAAACTGACAAGTTATTGACATTTCTTGTGTCATCCTAATGACCTAATATACTCCAAATCCCAGATTAACTGTAAAAAAAAAAAAAAAGATTGATCGAATCATAGGATTGCCTCTAACTTTGCTTTACTTTTAGTTATGACCCCCATTTTTTTCAGGTAAATAACCTTCCTAAGTGATTGGAAATAATGCTGTAATAGGTGTTAAAATAGATATATACTTTATTTATCACCAGGAGGGGAATTTGTTTGCAGCAGTAGCAAGCAAAGTTACAGGAATAAAGAAAATGCTAATTATTTAAGGTGTATATAAAGTATATACAGTGATTAGCTAAATGACAAAAGCGGCGCTAGGGGTATTGATGTTTATTCAATTGAAGGAGGTGATTTATTTGACTGCTGCACGTTAATTAAGCAATAAGGTACGAGAGGCAGTGCTGTATCGTCAATAATGTACTGTTCAAGGGTGCTGTTATGCCCCACGCGCAGCGGAGGGCCGGCAAACCCTTCAACTGCAACATATTCAACTAATTACATGAATCAGTTTCAAATGTGTGGGGATGGCCGGCCTGGATACAACAACAGCACTCACACAAACATTTAGCGCCACACACACACACACACACACACACACACCTGATAATCAGCTCAAGAGTAAACACAACCTTTCAAAACAACTTGACATTTTTCCCTCCATGTCGACTTTGGCGAGTAATGAATCACACTGATTTCCAGAAGAAGCGTACTTGATGTCGGGTATTTTCTTTGTGGAAGTAAATCACTGGATTGTCACCTCGTGGGAGGAAGTTTCTACAAGTGGCTTTTCTTCACGCACAGTTGTGTTCAAACCTAAAGACACACAACGCATATAGATTGATACATTGACGCACTTGTCATGGCTGTGAGGTATTTTTTTAAATAGTTTTTAATAATTAATCGTTTCAAGCCTCGTTGAAATTTTGCTGTAATTACCGTAATTTTTTTGCCATTAAACAGACGAGATGTTTGTAGCGAGATCAGAGCAACGCGGTTGGGTTTAACCCTTTGAGAAGCAGCCGAGGGGAAGAGCTGCCGAGACGATTCGTCCCTTTATCACGAAGCGGTTATTGTTTGAAAAAACATCCTCAAAAACTCTTCCCATAGACCAGAAGACACTTTTATACCTCAGCCAGTAAAGGTGTCACAGCCCGAAGAGAAAGAGCTCAAAACAAGACAACGAAGTTCCCAACAGGACGTGAAGACACCCAACGATTAACCGAGGTCTTTCTTTACACTACCAAGAGACAACGACACTTTCATAGTAGCTTTGAAGTGACTCACAAAATGTAGTCTCAACTTTGAGTAGCGTCGTCCGAACAAACGAGAATACTTGAAGTCTACCTCAACGACTCGTCTGGGTGAAGCTAAATATTCAGAGAGATCTCTGACTCGACCAAGAATCGCCGAGATATCATGAGTCGCTTCCCATAAAGCACTTTGCACCAGCGGTGTATCGACGTCAAAGACATGTGCCGGTCCCTCTTGACGGCCATCTTGTGAGGACATCTGAGGACATCTGCTTCCTGAGTCCTTGAAGCGGCAGCCACAGCTTCGCCCACTGGAGAGCCTCGAGTCACTGCAAAGTCATCTACAACTACGCTGCACAAAGTAGGGAACCTAAATCTACTAGTTTGATCGAGAGTTGGTGTCGGATAGCGCTCTGCAATGTTAATATTCACATTTTCAGGTGTGAGTCCAATAGGAAATCCCATTGCTTCACTATCTAAAATCATCCCCATTTGCAATTTGAAAAACTAATCCCATGCATTAATTGGTATCCCTGTTTAATTGTTAACCCATTTGATTTCATTATGAATAAATCCCTCATGTGTTGCTCATATTCTGAGAAGTGAGAATTAAAGATCGATGAATTCAGAATTTGGTACCAAAGTATTGACATTAATCCCTTTTATTTATTTTCCTCCAGAAGAAAGTGGTGCCCTAAAATGTGTGAGTGCAATACTTGATAAGGTAGTGATAACTGCTACGTGGTCGAGGTGTTTTCTTGCAGGCACAAAAGAAGAAAAAGGACTAATTGCTTTAACAAATGAGCACATTTAACTGTGGGATGCCGTTATCTATGTTGTTATTATATATGCATACAGCTGGTGGCTGCACAAACTTCACAAATAATACAAAAGTTTCTCTTGCTTTTATGGACGCGTCAAACACTTTTGACTGCAAATTAAAGTTTCTTGCAGGGAAAACCTGCGGTCAGAGGTTTCAAGACAAATCCAAAGGAATCACGAGATGATGAACGGCCGAGATACAGTCTATTGTCTTTGCTGTGCTCTATTTTTGACCCTTGACTTGTGAAATAATGAGTATTTTTACCCCTTTCACTCTGAAAAGTACTTCAAATTAAACACATCTCAGAAAAACCAATAGCCCTCTTTCCTTGATTTGCTGACGACTCACCAGAAACTGTAAGGGCTCTGGAGTTACTGCTTAATTTTAAAGGGTCACAAGTAGAAAAATATCTTTGAACCAATGCCCTCCTAACACCTTTAGATGTTTGGCTTCTTTCTATCGCCCTTCGAGAAAAAACTAAACCTCTCTGGAGCAGTTCCTCATCGCTACTGACTCCAACGAGCTTCTTGTCTGCCTTTCTTTCCCCTGTTCCTTTTTTATACCATCCCACTTGTCACGCTGACATGCAGTTAATATCCAGTAGTATAAGGCGTGTCGGATTTGAAACAGTTCACACAGAGCAGAAGGATCAAAGATTGTGAAACTCACTGGAGGGAAGTGACTTCGCTGGTTGACGATGTCAAACGTCACGAGAGTGTCAAAGTGCTTCCTGAAGTCAACACTGCGTCTGCCTGCCTTTTTTTTCTGCACATCTCAATACTGAGTATAGTACGTTGGCATGAAAAGGGACTGATGTGGACTGAAGATACCCGATTGAGGTACCTTGAGGCAGAGTTTGAGAGTCTTGGGGGAAGACCCGTCCATATCCCCGGCAGAGGTTGCTGAGGTAATCACAAAGCTCCTCTGTGGCAATGCGACAGGGGCGGCTCAGATTCGCCCCCAGGTCTCTGGACATTGTTGAGCTGACACGCCTTCTTAGTGCCATGTGGAGGTTTGGGACCGTGTCCGTGGAGGTGTTGCTTGGTTTTTCATTTACGAAAACCGGGACCGTAGAGCGTGCTTCAATCATCTGCTCCGCCTCCTCGGGAAAAGCTTATTCCAAGGTTGCGACAAAAGCCTCCGACCTATTGTCGAACCTAAGATTCGGATCCCGCCCCGAACGCTTCCTCTTTGCACTTGCAGCTCTGTCGGAGAGCTCGTGAGACTTCGTCTATCTGTAATCTAAAATATCAGCTTCCCTGTCAGATCCAATTCAAGCCAGACTGTTTAGGGAACCCAAATGCAGAAATATTGAAAGTCATCATTTGTTTTCCCCAAAACTGCATTGAGATATAAAGTGGGCGTGTCCGCAAAAGGGGAGTCCCTCGACACAATTTGGCCCAAGTTTGGAGCGTTTTCTAACCCTCTTCCAGTCAAACTAACATACTACGACAAGAATATTTTACACTTACTGAGATGAACCTGCATCAATATTTCACCCAGACAAGAACAAACACACAGCGCTCAATCTTACTGAAACTTCAAAGCAATTGTCTTCCACACATTAATGGTTAATCCAATCCAACAGTCCCACTACTTCCCACTGAAGCCGGGGCGGATAATACAAAAGCAGCTTGCACGGAAATGTCATCACTTTTCTCAGAGGCTGTCATGAGATAAGAAAGACTTGTTTTAGTCATTTTACATTTTAATAAGTGATTTAATGGTGGCATCATTAAATCTAAATAGTGCCAAGAGACATCGCAAAAAAAAAAAGGGGGTTTTCCCTTTTATGAGCCATTCAAAACAAAAGACGTGGAGGGTGTGGGGACCAATTCTAATGAACGTAATGCAGTCGTTTGGCAAAGGGAAGTGGAAAGGCTCTGTGGTGCAAAGCCAGAATAGACGTGTGACTGCGAGCATTGTGCTCTAACATGCATTTAGCATGCATAATGTTAGTTTATACAAGCATGTAGCGTGACTGAATGGCAGTGTTTTACAGCCTCCTACTGTATACATCACTGCAACTAGGTGAGAGGTTACACCACTGAATACCAGGACATATTGTTGGTGTTAAATTGGTTTCGTTTGGTCCAAAACTTCTATTTCATTGTCTTTTCCTGACAAAAACAAGAAAGAACTGACAAATCCGAGCAGTTTTCCTTTGTTTTCTTGGATGTTATGCCCTACGGTTTTTTTTGTGTCAAACTGGAACAAACATATGCAGCATTTGTGTCGAATATAAAACTTTGAGCTACCAGCGAGTAAGAGTTGACTCACCTTTATTTTACCCCACCGTCTCCCGGGTTTGATACGGAGGTTTCATCACTTTCAGCTAACATTTGAATCTATCCCAGGGAGAGCTCGCAAAGGAGTCGATTCAGGAGACGACAGCCTAAAATATGAGTCAGAGGCCTTCTGTGTTTTGTTATAATAATGGAAACTGGTCGGGAAGGAAGGAAGGAAGGAAGGAAGCTTCGAAAGAAAATAATGAACACCACCACAACAGCAAGCAACGCAATTAATGATGCCCAGAGCATCCTGTATCAGCAGGGGCTGATCACTTATCATCTCTGCAGAGCAGCTATGCGGAAATACATTATTTTGGAGACGTTACAGCATAATAGGACCTGCATTCCAGATGCAAGGCACAGATTCATGTTAAGTCTGTTACCTTTTATGTTATTAAGTGAGGCAGTGTTACACCAGACAACAGAAGGTTTACGTCTTCTTTGTTTTTTAATGTTGATGACCGTCTTTTCCTCTGCAGATCTTGTTGAGTATGACTGAAGGAGCTGATTTATGTTTGTAATTACGTAATAAGGTACGAGAGGCCGTGCTGTATCGTCAATAATGTTCTGTTCAAGGGTGTTGAACGTGTACCGAGGTGTACGTACGTTATGGCTCAATACAGTACACCCCCGTGACCCACTCTCAACCAATCAGAACGCTTGATTTCATCGACCCGTCGTAAAATAGGAAACAATGTGGGAGATGCAGTGGATAAAACGAGTCAACGACGACATCAATGTCAGTAATTGTTTTAAAGAAACAAGCCTACTAGCATCCCCGAATGCTAATCACTAACACATTACATCTGGGTGCACGACAACAAGGTTTAAAAGTTCAAACAAACAACTTTGTTTCATTTATCTAGCGATAATAAAACCTATATTTTCAAGGGTGTCTTCAGGGACGGTTGTATTCAAGGTTAACATGGATTTGATGTCGTGGAGGAGGTCTGTATACACGCTGCTGATTGTTTGAGTTCATTCTTAGTCCTTCTTGTCAATATTCAGTTTGTATGATGGGTACAATGGCAACAACAAAAAAAAAAGTCACGACGCCAATCTCGATACGCGCATATCCACAATTTTCTCTCTCTTTGTTTTGGTCCCCGGGGAGTCCTGAAGGCAAGAGTTAGACTGATGGAGAAGAGAAGCAGAATGAGAACATTGTCAGTGAGCACCGCCTGCTCTCCTCGGGGGGAAAGAGGACGTTCAGCACCACAAACATTCAGGCAGATCAATTTGTTGAGGATACTGGAAAACAGTGGAGAGGCACGTAGTCACAGCCAGAAAAGGAAAAAAAAAAAAAAAAATCGCACACATCTTCCAACCACATACAGACACACACACACACAAATTGACACAAACAAATACAAAAAGCCTTCTTCTTCCCACTCACTCTCCCGTTACAGATTAACGAGCACACGGCGGCGTAAACAAAACTGAACTTTTTAAGTTCGAACAAGAATAGTTCTGCTTCTACCGACGTAATGAGGAAAGGGCCGTGGAAATCGGCGGGCGAGGGGCCACGTGCCCCTGTCCCACTTTCTTTAAGGAGACCCTTTAATCCACACTAAGAAGGTAAGCGCTGTGTGCTACATCGTTCTCCTCTGTTTAACCTAGCTTACCTGAGCTAACCCGACCCTGCGATAAGTAAACCTGTTTTACTTTACTGTGCACTAAACTTCAACATTAAACATCTTACATCCCTAACGAGATGCTCCACATCGCCGCCGTCACCAGAGCGGTTTCCTCCGCTGTGGGGGGACAAAAATAGACAATAACACAACACTTTTCCACTTTTAAGCCACTGATGCCTGTGTTTTATGTTTCATGTATTTGTAATTGTCTTGTTTAAAATCTTAATGTTTTTATACACGCTTTTACCTGTTACTCCTGTAGCTACTGACTGAAGCAATAAGGTACTCGAGGCAGTACTGTATAGTTCAATAATGTACTGTAAAAGGGTTTAAAAGCAGCAAATCTGTATTTCACAGAAGGCACGCTGACTGGTTTTGAGATGAAATAAACACATTCTGTATTTCTGCCCCATTCTGCATTAAAATATCTGTACACTGTATCTACAATAATGTACTGACACCCTTGAACAGTACATTATTGTAGATACAGTACTGCCTCGAGTACCTTATTACAACGAAAATACCTCAAGAGAAAATAATCCCGTATGTGTTTGGCGTTGCTATCAGGATGCTTGATTTGATCCACCCGTATTATAAAATGACATTAAACTTTGTTACTTCGTTCGACTGCGTGTAAGGTTGTTGAGTCGTAGAGATGGATTGCTAGGTTGTCTAAAGAGAAAATATATTTTAATGCAGAATGGGGCAGAAATACAGAAAGTGTTTATTTAATCTCAAAACCAGTCAGTGTGCCTTCTGTGAAATGCAGATTTGCTGCTTTTAAACAGCTTGTAACCTTCTCCGAAATGTGGAGAAATGGCTTTTGCAGTGTCCATAATTAATAACTGGAATAAGTGGCAGAGCCTCTAAGACATTCATAACAAGTCTAACTCCATGACTCAGTCCATGTGCGCTTCAGTTAAACACCAGCCGATGCTCGGCTTGCCAAACAACAGGAGGAGAAAAGACTGGATGGAATGATGCCGACAGTTTCTAACGAGACCCATGCCGAGTCGGTTACCGGCACAATCAAAGACATATTACTTAAGACGTGGCCTCGACAGTGTTGACATCAGAGGGCAAACGTACGATGGTGCAACCGTTCCACGGGGACGCATATCAGGTGTGGCTGAGCGTTAATCCCTAAAAGCAATGTCAATGCAGTGCATCAATCACAGTTTAAAAACAAAATACTTCAAGAAGGTGCTTCAAGGTGTCGGCGGTGTCTTTAGTAAACGGATTCAGCAGCATGATGTGGTCGCGAACACGCACACAGGCAACGTTGGCATGGAACGGCTGCCCACCCGGCTGTCAATGTTTCCCACAGTTTTCGCGGGCGCACATCAGCCGGGAGATGGAGGTGGCAGTGTAGCATCCCCGGCTGAGTTGTAGTCTGGACTCTTTAATTGGTAGTTTATACAGTTTTATTGAACTCGCCTTAAGAACTATGAAGAAAAAAACAGAAATAGCAGTTGGTTAGCTTAAGCTCTATCACAATAGCAGTTGGTTAGCTTAAGCTTTGACACGATAGCAGTTGGTTAGCTTAAGCTTTGACACGATAGCAGTTGGTTAGCTTAAGATTTGACACAATAGCAGTTGGTTAGCTAAAGCTCTGACACAATAGCAGTTGGTTAGCTTAAGCTTTGACACGATAGCAGTTGGTTAGCTAAAGCTCTGACACAATAGCAGTTGGTTAGCTTAAGCTTTGACACAATAGCAGTTGGTTAGCTAAAGCTCTGACACAATAGCAGTTGGTTAGCATAACTTTGACAGAATAGCAGTTGGTTAGCTTAAGCTTTGACACAATAGCAGTTGGTTAGCATAAGCTTTGACACGATAGCAGTTGGTTAGCTAAAGCTTTGACACGATAGCAGTTGGTTAGCTTAAGCTTTGACAGAATAGCAGTTGGTTAGCTTAAGCTTTGACACGAATTATACGGTTATGGAGTCTACTTTTTTAGGTCAACTTACCAGTTTAAGGCGCATTTGAACTTTTATGAATGCCACTGGGCTACTTTCTTACTTCTTTATAATAGGCTACTGTGTTTTTAACTCAGATGGAGTTATGACTTCTATGTACAGCAACAAGTCAGTGCTCTATAGCTTCAACCTGATGCTCTACAAACCCCTCTAGCATACGCTTTGCACGTGTCAGTGACGGGGAGTCATAATACGCTCGATACAGAGTCTTTTTTGAAAAGTGACAACCCATTTACAGGTCGGCTCTGTGGCCTCCATCGCCCCGCTGTACCCTCGGCCTCCGCTGCTCCTCCAGCGACCTCTCAGCGCGCTCGGTGGCCTTCGTCCCTCCAACAGACCCGTCATTGACTCCAAACCCATTACTGACAGGTTTCTTTTCTCCACCTCTTTAACGCCTTCATTTCTCTAATGTGTCATAATCCCCCGCCCTCCAAAAAAATGGTTCACCAGGTGCTGATCCCATGTGTTACTACGCTTGGAGCCAGAAGGTGAAAATTACAATGGTCTCCGTCACACCTGGCTGAATATTGTGAAGAGACGCTTTTTTTTTTTTTTCCTTCAACGAAATTCACTCCACTGCACCCACCTCATTTTCTCTCTGTTACTCCAATCTGTCAATTAATGTCACAGTATCCTTCAAAGGGAAGGCAGACACTACCCATTAGTCCTTTACCGAGCATTCTCTCAAATTCAATTTGGCTTCATTCAATCAATTGTATGAGTTAATGGTGTAAAAACGTACATAGAAAGAATTGAATGTATTCATTCATTGATTCTCTTGTCTGTCTCACGAACCTTCTTGAGCTCTTAACCTGTGCATTTATTGGACAAATAATATATATTTTTTAATATGAAATGACACTTAAAAGCATGTCAGGTTCAGACCGACTCCTGTGTCGATAAAGGACAAAACAAAGCAACCATAATCTGTATTTCTGCCCTCTTTTTTTAACACTGGAACCATTTTGGGCTCAATCTTTTTTCTTTCTTACTCTGAAACATCCCCCTTCTTGTTCTAACTGTGACTGACGGCTGACAGACAGTCCGCAACCTCTTCTTGGAGCTACCGAGACATTGAGATGCAAAAAAAAAAAAAAAACCTAAACCGAATGCACACACACGTACATGACACTCATACACAGATACAGTAACACAGTTGACATTGAGTATCCGCAACTGAGATTGTAATGATGAAAATAGACATATAAATGAATGAAATGGTGATGTGTGTAACACTAGAGCATCATGGGGCAATATTTCCCGCTGTCACCTACCGGGCTGATCTGGCGTCAGCGCTGAGAACCAAATATGACCGCGATGATGAGAAAGCAGTGATACCATCGCCGGCCGAGGTCCCTCGCGCACCTGCTCCCGTGTTTCGCCTTTAATCCTATTCAATAAATACGCCGTAATTGTATTTGTCACGTCCCCCGGTTCACCCGATGCGGCGGTCGCTGACGTGAGATACAAATTGAAGGTTTGACAGCACAGAGAAAAGGTTAGAAACAGGCCGTAACAAAGGCCTGGCCTTTTTGAAATCCGTCACCAGGCTGCTTGTCGACTTGTGACCTTTGACTGATCTGCCATCCAACATGACATAATTCTTCAGGGATGAGATTGGCCTCTGGTCTTTTGAGTTGACATGTCAAGAAACCCTAAGTAATGGAAGTGTGTATGTGTGTTTCTGAGGGTTTTTGTCCTGCAGTACTTGTCTGTTATTATCTCCCAGCATGCTCAGCTAACCGGCATCATCTCCAGTCTCTCTCGTGGGTTCAAGTTCTGCCTCAAACACAGTCTGCTTCAACTAAAACAGCCGGTCAGGGCTGAGGATGCCACTATGGAAGAGCTTTGAAGCCCTTTAAGGTAATTCAGGATTTTTATAATGAGCTGCAGCTACCATAAAAACAAGTACATGTACATACTCCAGAATATTTCAGATTGTTTTGCTTAATATGCAAGTGTTATTATCTTGAAATTAAGTGATATGTTGAGGAATTATATCTTAAAACCAGTACAGCTGTAAGTACAAATGTGTAGATGCAAGAAAAGAGTTGTTGAAAATGGACTTTATTAAGGCATCTGATCAAAAATGTACCTTTCTTACAAACTCTTCGTCAATGTGAAAATGTCTTATTCTATTGGCAGATAGGTTTGATTAATTTAATTAATATTTTCAGATTATTATTTTTTTTTCTTGTTTCTGAGAGATGATTTTTTGCAGTTAAAACACCATTAACCAACGTGATTATGGTTAATAAACTACGGTGTGTTTGGAGACATCTGTAGGTTCCTTTTTTTTTTTTTACAAACTCTTCGTCAAGTGAAAATCTTCTTTTTCATTGGCAGAAAATTTGGCTTAATTTAATAAAGATTTCCCGATTTTATTGCTTTTTTTTCTTGTTTCTGAGCGCTAATTCTTTGCTTTGTATAAACACAACCAACCAACGTGATTATGGTAAATGAACTATGGTACGATATCTTTTCCGCCTTTCATGATTTCAGTGGAAATGCAGCTGCCGCGGCCTTGCATTGCATTTCCGAACACGTAAGAGTTTCTTCTGGGCATCCTGTCATAAACGCTTCCTGTCTTTCCTGAAAGGGTTTGTTTCTCTTTGTGCACTCCCGTGATCTGCTTTTATCTTCTGCCTGACCTTTTTTTTTCTTCTTCTTTTCCCTGCTGTCAAATGAAAAGTGAAAACACTTTGAAGGACAACATTTTAGACAAGAGAAGAATTTTACAGTCATTACCCATCCTGTGGTGTTTTGAAGAGGTCATTCGTCATCTGGAAGTAAACGCAACCTCAAGGGTTAGTTCATTTAAAAATATATATATATATAAATATATAACGCCATCTTAGAATGGAGAAGTCTCAAGAGGAATTTGCATTGGCTTTGACTCCTTCATCCAGCTTTGTGCTTCAATAAAGAAACACCCTCAAGTCCTTCCAGTACCAGCACCTTTTCTAAAAAAGAAGATGGGGTATTATCAGGTATTAGCTGTTTTTAAAAGGAAAGGCCGACTGTCATCTTCCTGTGCTGTTGGGCGGATTTGTCGATAACCTTTTCCCCCTGAAGACTTCCGAATGCGCTGATAGCACAGTTGAAGAAATGGGGACATGCTTTATCTGGCCTGCAGCTAACTCTCAGACAGCGCAGACATTTCATTTTTTATTTTTTTTTTCCCAATCACAGCTCGCGTTCAGAATGGATTCAAAGCATGTCCCTGACCCAAAAGAATTGGTTTCGGTGTCGACGTCATGGCAAGAGCGTTTGAAGAGAGACGAAGAACGGGAGCACGGCTTTTAAATAAACTCCCTCGGCTTTGCGCCGCACATGCAATGTACGACTATAGAAAGTTAAAAAATAAAAAGGCAACACGTGTGCTCCCCAATCTTAAAAATACCACCAAAAGCACCATCAAAGCAATAGATTTACATTAAATTACACCTTGTGGTGGTACTATTCTACTATCCTCTGCTCGTATACTGTGATGTATTTGACATACAAACTATGACCACTCACCCACATGAGACTAGTGAGTCCTTTTTCTCTGCAGCTAAATCCTCTAACGTGTCACTCGGGTGTTAGAAAAGAGAAGTAAATACATAAACAAATGTCCGTAAATTCCTCAAATACACAGCAAAAATAAATCCATACAGAAGAATATAGCTCACTAAGAAAGCCTGAGAGCCAGATAAACACACCCGCGTGACAATGCGAGGTGGTGAAACGTTGAGAAAACACTCATGGTGGGCGTGTGGTCCAACAGATACAGCATTACTTTCAACCACAGGAAAGTGTTGCTGTGATGCCTTCCTGACAGTTTCCCTAGAGCTAACTGGGTGTCTTTGTTGCTTCAACCTAACATTTACCTACTTATTTCCAGTCCAACCATGATGTTTTAACAAAACATCATGTTTTAACAAAACATAAGTGGGTTTTTTTCCGCCTAATCCCAGCGTTCCTTTTGTTATAATAATAATAATAATACATTTTATTTGTAAGGCTGCATAATGTCGTCCAGACTGACAACAAAAAAGGGATTCAGGCACAAATACTTCCTATTGAAAAACATTTGTTGTAGTAGTAGTAGTAGTAGTAGTAGTAGTAGTAGTAGTAGTAGCAACATCAGTAGCAGTAGTAAAAACAGCAGTAGTAGTAGTAGTAGTAGTAGTAGTAGTAGTAGTAGTAGCAACATCAGTAGCAGTAGTAATAGTACTAGTAGTAGTAGAAGTAGCAGTAGTAGTAGCAGCAGCAGCAGTAGTAGCAGCAGTAGTACTAGTAGCAGTACTAGCAGCAGCAGTAGTGGTAATAGTAGTAGAAGGAGCAACATCAGTAGCAGTAGTAATAGTAGTACTAGTAGTAGTAGCAGCAGCAGCAGTAGTAGCAGCAGTAATAGTAGTACTAGTACTAACAGTAGTAGCAGCAGCAGCAGCAGTACTAGTCACTGCTATTAGTAGTAGTAGTAGTAGCACCAGCAGCAGTAGTATTAGTAGTACTCGTAGGTCATTTATTCAGTCACTCATTACATACAACACAATAAGTAAAGCCACATTCTAATATACAAAAGAAAATGTGTTTTAAGAAGATGTGAATGTACATAAATCACAAGAACAAAAGCCGTTATAAATTCATTAAGAAGGAAACGAGCACGACGTGTTCATTTAAACGTTTGCTTTAAGTCTGAACATGGTGCAGCCACCTCCATTTTGTTTGTTGCCCGTTAATAATAGTGTTTGAATGACAGTTATTTTCCAGCTAGCGTTGTGCTGCTAGCTCTCTGCTAGCTCTCTGCTAGCTCTCTGCTAGCTCTCTGCTAGCAACTTCAAGTACCACAAGCACTTGAGCGCCAATATAACCTTTTTTTCAGACATCACGCACTTTATTTACAAATCTGAGACGTTACCTTCAACGATGTCGTCGTTCTTCACTTTGACGGTGAATCTTTCACGTTGCTTCCCGCCAAGTGACCGAACCACAGGCCGAGGCATCCATTCAGTAATCGCACATCTCTTAACGCACAAGCAATCAAAGTGATCAGTGAGGCATCGGCTCCACGGGCGCTTGAATGCTGTGTAGACCGAATTACAGGCGTTGTGTCCTGTAACTATCCATGACACCCGACCCCCACATGACATACAGTATGTATGTAAATGTCTGCAGAGTGCTCGACAAATGTCCTGATGATGATGATGATGACGATCGTGTCGTGAGGTTGGAACACGTCCGGTGTCTCTAAATAAAGGTCACGGGTTGGTTCCCACATCTGGTGGACGTAAACTAATAAAGACTCATTCTGAAAGTGACCTCGGGCTAATTGCCTCCATTTTAACCTGAGCCAAAGGACAGTGGAGCAATTAGGCCTGACCCAATTACACCAAACTGTTGTGAATAAGAGAGATAAATGAAGCTGTAATAAGAGATGAAGACGATTTAAAGCCCGACCTGCTGCTGGGCAACCAGCACCACCTGCCATCAGTGAATTATTACTTAATATACCATGATGATGACTGAATCACATTACCAATTAGTTTAATACCACATTAGGGAATTCAATTAAGTCATCTTCGGTGTTTAATTATTTTTAGCCAAGATCATGTCTCTAACAAACGTATACATACTTTATTTTTCAGTAATTGAATGAAGGTGTTGCAGAAGGGCACGAGTACTTGTTGCTGCGTGTCCACACCTCCGTCAGACTGCGTTTGACGCCCTAAAGGCCAAACCTCCTCAAGTGGGAGGTGTTGCTGTGTACCAACCATCAGCAGACATTACGGTCATCCATTACATCATTATATTACATTTAGCTGACGGTTTTATGCAGAGCCACTTAACTTGTTGCTCTATACACCGTAGACACAGCAGCTGGGAGGAATTAGGGGTTAAGTGTCTTGCTCAAGGACACATCGACATGGATTAGCAGAGCTGGGGCTCGAACCACCGACCCAACCACCTGAATGAAATGTGTCATGTTTGTATGACATGGCTTTGGCTTCAAACTTATGAACCATGGATGTATAAGCATTCTTTAAATAAGGCAACTAACCATGGATTTCCCCAATTTTGGACTTCTTGAATAATTATAAAATTGTCGTGGTCTACTCGTTCACGAAAAAAAATATACATTGGTTTTCATTTTACATTTTACTGAAGATGCTCTTGATAAGTTAAAGGTTGTAGAATCATCATGTGGACAAAGTGATGTTTCATACTCTTTAAACTCGTGGTACCGTATACTTACACAGCCACGACCAGCGCTTCAATGCTCCACACTAACAATTAGCAAACAATTAGCACTCTTCAACTAATGAGCTAGCGTCCATGTGACCGCAACTGATAATGCTACTTCATCAATGTTTCCTCGTATTGAACATATTCTACGGAAAGTTGATGTTATTTGTGTGTTTTCCTACTAAAGCATGTAACACCTGTCAATTTCCTCTCCTTACGTTCAAACGGGCTTTTCAAAATAAATGCCGTCGTCACACAACATTAAATTCAGGCATTGATAATGCTTCGTTGGTTCGCTTCCCCCCTGCCGGTCTCCGATGGAGCAGCCTTCATACGTCATTGGTCAAGATTACGTGGATCAAAAATGAACATTTTTGGGAATATCTATGAATTATTCATTGGTTTATAATCGCCAAACGCTGGATAAGAAAGCCTGACTTTGATTGCCGCGGGTCGTGCATGATCGCGGCCCGCAGCAGAAGTTAACTGTAGTCGATGAGCCGCGTATGGTGAACTCCCACTGCGGACGGCGCGCTCAAATCAGCCGACGAAGTCCCGAAGCCCCGCCCCCATGCCGCCGCACAGAGCGCCCTGTCAGTCAAAGTTTAATCATGCCGGTTGCATCAGCTTCGACACTTTGAAAAACTTTGGCAGCTGCCAAGTGGGAAGTAAATCGAGATCTGCAAAGGACGCACAGACAAAGATCCATTTTGATGCAAAACCTTATTGAGAGCTGCTAATTCGCCTTGAAATCCAATGTTCAGTCGTTGGGTGAACGCTCAGCAGGATTGGAGAAATGCAAAATGTCAAATGTCATCTCATTACAGGACAAAATAAAGGGGTAAGCTATTATTACTTGGAGGCATGAAAGACTGCTTCAGAGATGTTGCCGGGAAAACTTAAATTACCTCTGAGCGCTGCGGCATCGTGATACTGGGAAGCACCTAAATAATAATTTAAAAAAAGGTCCGGCAGACGTGTCCTGACAACAAGATCAGACAAAGCTGTCTTGTGGAACAGAGCCGACGCCATCGTGCATCAATATTCAATAAGCCAAGAAAAAATAAATAAAGAAAGTGCCTCTTCAGAAGACAGCTGAGGCTGGTGCATAAGTTTATTAGCAATACAACAACACAATCCTTACGCATGTGTGGGTACAACTGACACACGCACACATAGCATCCTTCATGAGGCATTTAATCCTCGTTCCACTTGTTCTCACGGGGACGGTTCCCTCTCGTTCTTTGCGTCGAAACTAATAACGTGAACTGAGTCGCAGCTGCTTTCACTTCACAAAAATCTCCATTATTTCTACTTTAAAAAAAAAAAAAAAGGGAACACAAGTGCAACATGTTCACGGTTGTGTCTCGGGGAATCGAGCCGCCTGCCAAGTTATCCTCACGTGGACCAATTTGGTGCCAATTAATCAAATGAATTATGTATAATTATTCGATTAGATCAGCTCGCCTTAAAGTGGCTCTCCACAAAGCGGTTCTCCCAGAAGGAAACGCACTGCGAGGGCGTGGAACGTGCACACCCCGCTGCAGCAACGCAACTTGGAAGAATTGAGAAAAAAAATTCAAGGATAATTAGTTGCAATTGGTAGCCTGTGCATTTTGATTAAAAAAAAAAAATTGTAATCAGCAGTTTGTCTACCGGATGGGTGTTCTGTGTGTAGCATGTCTCTCCATTGTTCCTCCCCTGCGGCTTGAACCAACCTTTTTTACATGAGTATGTGCAAATGTTGTCCAGGTATGCGCGTATAGATACTCTGCACGCATGTTAAAATACTCCACATTTGCATGAACGCTAGAAATGCAGGTTAACCTGATGAAGTAAATAAAAAAACAGTCAATCAGAGAAATGGAAACCGTCAAATGAAGGAAAACAGATCATAAATAAAAGGTATGCATATATTCATGAGAATGTACTCGCATATTGTGAATACAAATTGTACTTCCTCCCCGGAAGGACACAGAATTGCTCTTCAGTAAAAATATTTTTCTGCAAAATGTTCACACAGGTAAAAGAGTTCTGATGCGACAATTTTTGTCATGTTTCACTTTCTTTTTAGAGGTCAGCAGTATATATATATATATATATATATATATATATATATATATATATATATATATATATATATATATATGCATTTATGATTTTGCTTTCCTTTATCAATCAATGTGTATATTCAGATCTCTGTAACACTGCAATTTGTCTGCAAGTTTTTATTGCGCAGTTTATTATTGTCCATCCGATCTCCCTCTCTCTGACACACACACACACACACACACACACACACACACACACACACACACACACACACACACACACAGCAGAGGGCCAGTTGGAGCGAGGCGATCGAATGGAAAAAATGACCTCACGGGGCCCCGCTGTTACCGAGGGTCCTCTGGGTGGCACCAGCACACCCTGCGGCAGCAGAGTTAATGGGATAGCAGCAGGACTGCTGATCAAGCACACTGGTGGCACACACTATATGCTACACAACCCCCCTTCCCCGCTCGCCTCTACACAAACACACACACCAGCAGCATTGCCGGCATATTCAGCAACACATTCAATGTGACACCACGCAAGAAAATTTAAATAAATACATAGCGCCATCATCATTAGAGGGAAACACACAGAAAATCAAGACACACACACACACACACACACAACATCCCACACTTCCCTCAGGACCTTTCAGGACAGGTCCTTCCCACAAGCTTCTGCTGCACCGGCTTCGCCGCACACAAAACTCCACACTTGTATGGGTGCACTTGAGCAGACATCTCCACGCCCGCCACAGCAGCAACAGATTGACACTCCGATTGTAGCATCCAAAATGAACACCCACAGAGAGCAGCGTTGTGGAGATGGATGGATACATCACCTGAGTCAGCCCGCGAGTCAGTGATGACCTCAAATGCCCCGTCAAAATAAAAGTAAGAGCTCTCTGCACTTTGAGGAAACTTGTGGTTTTTTTGCTGCGTTTTTTTTTTTTTTTTCAATCTTTTTTTCTCTGCATGAGTGAGCAATTAAATCGCGAGCAAATCCTGCTTCATATGAATGAAAAGCAAAGTATGACGCTTTTGAAATGGGAATGTCTGTGGCTGAAAGGATAACTCTGTTTACCGCTACAACCACATGAGGGATCAACAAGACGTGTGCAGTTTGGGCTTTCATAAATAACACGGGACAAGTTGGTGAGATGGAAACAAGAGAAGTGAATGAACTCATCTCTGTCTGATGGTCCACAGGTCCAGTGTGTGTGTGTGTGTGTGTGTGTGTGTGTGTGTGTGTGTGAGCGTTGATGCTTTGCTGGAGTCTAATGATGTATGGAATATTTCTGACTTCCATGTCTGCCGATAGATGAATATAAAATAGGAAGAACCCAATGTTTCATTTAAAAGTCACGCTCTGTCAACCAGTAGACGTTCTTCTCTTGTCTCGATTTTATCTGTAATGTAAGATTCATGTATTTATTATTTGAACCATTGGCTCCATTTGTTAGCTTACAGCGTTCAAGTCTTTTCACCAGCTAACGCAACGAAGCAACCAACGACAGATCCATGCCGCGCAGCTAAAGTGCAGCTAGCTAGCTGTTGTATCTAAAGAGAGGAAAGGTCAGCGTTACCAGGTGTGTTTTAGGGGGAAAAAGCAGCTCATTAGCAATATCAAAAGCCCAATAACCAAACAACCAACGGCAGATTCATGCTACGTAGCTAAAGTACAGCTAGCTGTTTCCTGCAAATGACAAATAGCGAGTATTTTGATACGACAAACTTTTGGCAATGTAGAGGAGCTAAAGAGAAGGAAGGTCAGGGTTGCCAGGTATGTTTAGGGAAGAAAAAAAGCAGCTCATTAGCCAATATCAAAAGCCCAATAACCGAACAAAAAGTATGCCCCTGCAAAACCATATTTACTCTGCTTCTTAAGTCCCACAGCATCGCTATCATTGCCAAATATATTGCAATATCTACAAATTAGCACCATAAATGTTAACTGTGCCAGCATTAAAAGCAGTTTTCCCAAAACAGTTGTTTAGCGAAGATCTTAAATGTTCTTGTGTAATTAGATGCAGTACATTTTCATGAATAACAATAGTAATGTGAATGAGCAGACCTATGTTTTGTCTTTTAACTTCCTCTTTTCGTCGCCCTCGGGACAATGTGCTGATTTTTTTTTTTACCTTATATGCATTTACTGTCGTCTGTAATTCTGTTTTTTTTACTTTCCCATTCTTTCATATTCATATTTCTTTCCATATTTTGCCCGGTGGGTTAAGAGGCATGTGAAGAACACGCCATATGTGTGTGTGGGTGCTCAAGAACAATTTTTTTTTGAGTGGCGATATTATGCATATTTTCCTTACCCGTCTAATAATGATGCGAATGGGTTTGCATCGCAGTTACGTGAAAGTCAGGTGTGTCTCCTGCAGACTCTCGTGGGCGCCTTGTGTGTCGGTGACGGACGCCGCGCGGTCGTGACAAAAACCGTTGGAAACCTTGGGAACTAGAAACGCTGGCTATTGTCCGTGCCTGCGTTACTGAATAGAGGCCGCGGCACAATGGGGCAGTTTAATTTGTGGCGATCACAGCAAGCTTTCGCTTTGCAGTGGAGATCCCTCCGTTGGTTGTGCATTACTGAAATAAAAGATATATACTGACTTATGTCATCACCAGCATCATAAACACACAATGCTGATAAATCACAGTCTTGCTGTTTCCATGTAGCGTCTTTATTGCCCTGACGTGTGATCACATTTTGAAGTCGGAGCATATCAACAATGAAGACTTTGCACAACCATAAACCAACCTTGAGAGTAATATCGCCCGTACAGTGTCTCCAAACACAATGCCACATGCTTATTGTTGCTTGTCATGCAGCAAGATGCAAGGGACATATAAGTATGAAAGAAATTGTCCTTTATTAGTCTCCTTGGGAGAATTAGTCACTACATTTTAACCCATCTTTAGTTATTAAGGATCGAACCAGCTACCTTGTGGTTTCAGAATGGTGCCTCCAGCTCGAATGACGCAACAAATTTATGAAAGTGTTGGTCAGTTTGTCCCATTTTCTGCAATAAAAATGATTGAAGTGAGATCAACAATGTCTTATTAGATGAAATATGTTGACAGTTTTCCTTTGGGGACAATTTGCAGATGAAAAAAGGTAATAAATCGCAAGGTATTGCAATACCCAATATATCGCTGAATCGTGATAATATCGCTGTATCGTGATAATATCGCCGTATCGTGATAATATCGCTGTATCGTATCGGGGGTCCTCTGGTGATTCCCACCGCTAAAAGACATCCGTACTTTCTGCCACTCACTTCCTGATGCACTTACCGCCTTGAGCCCGCTCACTTATTGCCCCGTGAAGTTCCCACAATGCACCGAGTCGTTGGGCGCAGTCTGGTTCTTCAGGTTCTTCAGACAGTGACACCGCGCTACGCGAGGAAACGAGCCGGTTCACACTTCACAGGTCGGCTGCGCCTCCTCAAAGAAGTGCTTCATTATCGCGCAGTCACATGTGTGGCTTTGTGTTTCTGGAGTATTTGTTCTTCTGCTTGAATATATTTCGTCAGTACTCTACTGTCACCGGTGTCTTGTGTATTTCATTGTTTTTGTGTTGTGGAATAAAACAGCGAGATGGAGCATCCCAAACCAATTCTTTTTGACACATTCTTGTCTCTCTCCCACTCTCATATTCTCTTTAACTCACTCCCTTTCTCTATTTCTTATGTCTGCAGACATATTTATTATCGTATGTACTTGTTGAGTACGTATATGGATGATACAATATACAATGTTTGAATTACTATTTTTTACTACGAATTTTGAACTATTTTTTTGGACTATTTTTTAAAATTCCCTTCCTGGAGAATTAAAATCACTTCTAAAAAATACCATTAGTTTGGTCCAAAATATTACTGTATTCTAACCTAGACTGTGTGTATGTATATATGTACATACAAAAAAAAAAATCTGCAATAGTATAGTTAAGATTTTAAAAGATGGACAAATACAATTAAAATTCAACACAAAGCAAATCAAATGTGACATTGAAGGCATCGTCGCAGTCAAATCTGCGACATCACAGCAGTTTAGATAACTTATTCGAAGGAGAAGAAGCTCTCTCTCATTCAAGCCCTGGTTCTAATTGTCGAGGCGAGTTCAAATCAGCAGCAAGCTGCGCTGGGTGAAATGCAAATCAATTAAATAAAAACAAAAAAACAGCAGATGTGCAAACCGAAATGAGAGAAAAATCCATTTTTGCAGCCTCTCCGGATGTAACGTTCTCGTTCCCTCACAGTCTCGGTGCCGTTCAGCTGCTGCATGAAGCAACGGACAGACCGACTCCT